>NW_027203150.1:0-103835 GCF_024711535.1 Dipodomys merriami
TAGTACAAGTATGAAACCATAATGATTTCTTAGCAATACCTAAACACTAGAAACTGTAATCATTAATGTTGTTAGCAAAACAGAAAAAAGACTAATGTATTTTTGCCCATTTAAATGTGCTATCTATTGAATAAAAATTCTTGAAAAGGTATCCAGCTCATAGGAGGTAATATATTCATACTTCAGATAAGGTTGCATAAAATCTTAGTATTTTAAATCTTCTTGTTTTATTCAATTAACCCCTAAATTTATCCTTATAAAAACCTAGAAGCTGCGTGCATGAAAATTTCAATCTCCTTGAATTTCAACTAAGTCCTTTTTTTAACGAGAATTAATAAGACCATCTTTAAGACTTCAGCATAAAATATTCAAGTTCCTGAGAAGTGACATTTATTCAGTGTTCATTGATATAAATGCAACCTGACTCTAAGTGTGTTGACTTTCATTTTTATAACAGTTTACAACCATAATCTCTGCAGTTGTAAGTTTGAAGATCTGCCATCAAATTAAAAAGCAATATAGTCTAGAGCAATCAGAGAGGTAGCAATTAACTTGAGGGTTTATTTTCCATTGCACTTAGCAATTTGTAAAATGATCTATATGGGTTTTTTTGATAAAAATTTTATTTCCAGAATATTTTAGAAAGTATTTAGGAAAATCTCTTTCCTTGTGTTATTTTGTCATCCAATTTGAATTTTGGCATTCCATCTTCCTGCAGGCGGCCATTGCAGGACACTACCTCTACTTTCCTCCATATTGAAGGTCAGTGGTATCTCAACTACACTATTCAAAGTCAGTTTATAGGGAGCATCAGCACCTATTTGTCATCCATACTTATGGGACTTCAGTGTAGCAGATCTGGATTGATTTATCCCCACTAGGGGCAATGATATATTTGTTAGCTATATTTATAGGGCTTTTATGAAGCAATTATATTTCTTCTGATCCCAAATATCATAAAAGTTTTCAATCCACTTGGCTCGTAAATGATAAGAACAGACCCAGAATTTTGTTTATATTTAGCTATGAGTAAAAATTTATTTTACAGAACAATTCATTCATTATTCAACATATATCCTAGAATAGGGGAGAATTCTGTCTGTTTAAGTGACAATGAATGTATTTACTAATTGTGATGTCTTTAGATTACATTAAGTAGAATAGTTGGGACTATTAATAGTTCCTAATGGAATGTACAGGAAATGTACAGAAACTAAGGTTTCTGAAGAAATATATGAGTGTTCAATAGTTATGTAATGAGTAGTATTGATACCTGGACAGTTTCTCAACCTCCTGTTATATGCTGTCGGTAGAAGAGTTATATGAGATATAAGATATATATTATATGCTACAAGTAAAAGAATTGGTGAGTTCACAGACTCCTCACAAGCACAGAATAATGGTGCTAATAATGCAAATTTCATTGTATCAATGTAACGATTAAGTGAAATTACAACAATACAGCATGGTCTGGCAACAAACAAACACTGAATTATAATATCCATCATTTAAAAATTCTTATCTTTGAGAATAATATCCATCAGAGAAATAATACTTCTTTAATCAAAATATAAAAATTGACTTTTGTTTTAAAACATGTAATTTCCAAACTGTCTATGAAACAAAAAAGAAAACTTTTTTAAAAGAAAAAAATCATAGTCATTAAACTTGGAGAAAGTCTGTTTTTAAGTCAGAATTATTCAGCAGAGATATTGACATTCCCAACTGTGTTTTAAGAATAACCTAAAAAGCTATTAAAAATAAGGAAATACACAAATTGTTTACGCCTTTGTCTTAACAAGTGAAACAAATTTCACATCTTGTTATTTCTGAACCTACAATTTTATAATTATAAAGATAATTCAAACAACTTTTTAAGTATATTTCTAATATACTTTGAAATGAAGACGCAAGTAAACAAAAACCAACGGATTTTCCATCTTTAATACTGGATTTTTATATTTAAAATGAACAAGTTATTTAAATAGCAAAGGGTTTGAATTAAGTTTAACATGAAGCATTTGTGATTATTTCCTCCAAAATGATAGTATTTTTTCTTGTGCTTAAGAAATAGTGTGAGTCAGGGGTAACGTGATGCAAGGCCCTGTGTTCAGCCTCCAGGGCTTAAAAAATATTAAAAAGTAAATGTACAATGTAATAGCAATAGAAAATTATCACAAATACATTAAAATTAGATTTTCAAATGTAATTGATAAATTTTAGGGAAATTCCTTATAGCAGATTGTGAAATGGATATGTACATTTCAGTACTCTGTAATTCTCAGATTTTTCTTTCAGAAACTGGAAACAGAAGTGCTTTTGTGTAAAATCTCTCATGTTGAAATGAATGCATTCAGGAACCCAATAAGGGCCATTTGGGGACTTGAGATTTTTACACTTGAGAGCTTGGGGCTGGGAAGGTGGCTCAGTGGTAGAGTGCTTGCCTTGCATGCCTGAGGCCTGGGTTCGATTCCTCAGCACCACATAAACAAAAAGAAAAAAGCCAGAATTGGTGCTGTGGCTCAAGTGGTAGAGTGCTAGCCTTGAGTTGAAGAGCTGAGGGACAGTGCTCAGGCCCAGAGTTCAGGCCCCACGACTGGACCCTAAATAAATAAATAAATAAAAATAAAAAATAAACCAAGAGCTTCCCTAAAACAAATCACACAGCCACTAGGAAGTATAACACGGCATAAAGGTTTTTGTTTTTCCCTTGGTGAAGAGTGATACACAGCTTCTCTTACAGAAACTCATTCATCCTTCAACAATCATCTAGAGAGTATATAGCCATTGTTTCCTTATTCAAAGTATTCGCCACAGACAAGGAATCTAATATCAAACTTTTATTAAAAGGCAACTGTTTTAATATCAAAGAAAATATGACTTCATTGACAGAAAAAAAATCTTAAATGTTCATAGAAGCAGTATAAACACATTATAATCTGCAAGTTTCTCATTTCTTTTCTATATATACACTCATTTAAGCCTTTTCCCACTGGGAGATGAGAGGATAGAATATTACCATTTTGTTTGCAAACATATCAAAATCATGTATTGATATCAGCTTATCTTTCGCTTGTTAAATCTCACTGTAGTTTTTCTTTATTTCCTCTCACAAATATTGAAATTATCCACAATGCTTGAAAGATTTTTATTTATAACAACAATATCTACTTAATTATTACCCCTTGGCAATCCCACATCTATAAATGAGCTACAGCTTGAAGTAATAGAGAAAATTGGAGACCCATGCAACAAACAAACAAACAAATCCCCCAAAACATAGTATTAAAAATATACACGAAGCCAGGGCTAACCAATATAGTGAAACAGTGTTTTCCTACTGAGGAAAAATACCAAACTTTCCCTTCCTTTCTTTGAATTCTTTTTTTTTGGGGGGGGAGGGTCCGGTCGTGGGGCCGGAACTCTGGGCCTGGGTGCTGTCCCTCAGCGCTTCAGCTCAAGGCTAGCAATCTACCACTTGAGCCACAGCACTACTTCCGGCTTTTTTTCCTGCTTATGTGGTGCTGAGGAATCGAACCCAGGGCCTCACACATGCATGGCAAGCGCTCTACCACTGAGCCACCTTCCCAGCCCCATTTTTTTTTTTTGCAGGTCATTTATATAGACAAATCTTTATTGGTTTTATTCAGAAAAGGAGTGTATAGATCACAACTCAAACAGTTGTAGGAAAGAAATATAGTGCCACAGTTATGAGAGATTGGCACAGTGGGGAATTAGAGTCCCGTGAGGACGTTCTTAAGAGAGAATGCATCTCCTTAAAAAAAATCTTTTAATTTAATACAAATATGACTTATTTTGAACAGTTGTTGTATTCTAAATAACTCCATAATCTTTTAAATTTCATAGGAGACTAGCTATCACCCAAAACAAAAAGCAGTCTTATCAAAATTACTTTTTTTGGGGGGGGTGGAGAGAAGTCCTGGGCTTCAACTCTGGGCCTAGGCACTGTCCCACAGCATTTCAACTCAAGGCTAGTGCTCTTCCACTTGAGCCACAGTACCAATTCTGGTTTTCTGGTTGTTTAGCTAGGATTACAGGTGTAAGCCACCAGTGTCCAGCCAACCATTACTTTTAAAAATCAAAGTTGTTTTGTTTTGTTTAGTTTTCTGGATGCTAATAGCTCTCACCTCCAATTCTAGCTCAAGAAGATCAGTGTTCAAAGTCAGTCCAGGAAAACAAATATGTAAAATGCTTATGTCTAATTAGTTAGCAATAAGCCAGAACTGGATGTATGGCTCAGATATTACAGTACCAAACTTGGTTAGAAAACAAACTGCAGTCATGAGGCCCTAGGTTGAAGCCTAAGTGTCAGCACACACACACACACACACACACACACACACACACACACACACACACACACACACACAAATTCAATAGTTTTTACTAGAGTAAAATTTCCAAAACATGAATCACTACAGTACGAATAAACTTTGACAATAAGAGATACCAACAAAAATAAAACAAACATCTACATGATCAATAGAAAATAATAAAATATGAATAAAATCAAATAGAAAAGCAGAAAATTTCATGGTTTCTCAGAGTAAAAACATTTCTTTATTTAAGCACACACATTCAGATAGAAATGTAGTTATGTAGAAAGGCATTTATTATAAGGAATTAGCTCAGGTATCTGAGTTGAAGACCTGTAATTAGAGAACTGGAGATATAAGGCCTGATAGCATTGTTACAATCTAGGTGTAAAGAATTGAGTACAAGGGGAGTTGAAAGTATAAGGCCTAGCTCATATTGTAGTCTAAAGTCAGAAGAATATGTTTTATTTCAAAGATATTCAAAATGAGTGATTATAAATATATATACACACATATTTGTACATAAATTTTATTTAATTTTCATTTATTTTTTGTGTGGTATTGGGTTGGAACTTGGGGTCTTATGCTTTCTTACTTCTTTTTCTGGCAATCTAATTGAACAGTGCCTCCGGCCCAGCTTTTGCTTTGGATATGCACACTTCTAAACTTCCCTGCACCATCTGGCTTCAAACTTCGATTCTAATTATCTCAATACTCTGAAATTATATTCACCTTATATACTTAATGTTAACAGGATTATGATTATGTGAGCTACAGGGTGCCTAGCACCATGAGTTCTCTCAGTCTGTCAATGCTTTTAACAAAATAAATGCCCATGTATGCTTCTTCTCTCAGTTGATCCTTATCAATGTAAATTTCCTCTAGAAACAAACTCACAGAAATACTCAAATTAATATCACACCAAATATGAAAACACTCAATGTTAAAATCAAGTTTCCACATAAAACTATTACATGATATTTAATGCAATTAAAGAAGCACAATGAGCACTGATAATGGGAAAAAATGAGGCTTTCTCCCACCTTTTTGCAAGTGTTGTGTATACAAATGAACAAAAAATGTATTCAATATAAGTACACAAAATAGATAATATATGTGATATTACACAAAACCAGTCATGTTTATGACATCTGCATGAAAGAAGATGAATGGAAATGTTTCAAAATTGTTAAGAGGCAATTTCTTGTTTTTTGTTAGGATTTCCTTTAAAATACACTTAAGGAAATCATGTTGCTAGGAGAAATGAAATATTTACAAACTTAGAGAACTGATATTAAGTTTGTATTCATAGGAACCATTGATTTCCAAACAGTAGGAAGGCAAAGCATTATAAATTAATCCAAAGGAATTAAAATCAATGTGTCTAACCGTGAGGATATCTTTTTTTGCGGGGGACGTCCGGTCGTGGGGCCTGAACTCTGGGCCTGGGCGCTGTCCCTCAGCTCTTCAGCTCAAGGCTAGTGCTCTCCCACTTGAGCCACAGCACCACTTCTGGCTTTTTTCTTTTTGCTTATGTGGTGCTGAGGAACCAAACTCAGGGCCTCAGGGATGCAAGGCAAGTGCTCTAATATTGAGCTACCTTCCCAGCACCAGTGAGAATATCTTAAGAGCAGCAAAAGGAGAAAGTGAATTACTTACAGAACAACAAACTAGCAGATTGTTTCAGAAATGCAGGAATTGAATCAAAATAAAACACAAAAGTATTTTTGGCATACTATGAGAAACAGATTTTAATGGAGAATTCTATATATCTTTCAAGTGAAGAGGTAATAGATAAAACTAAATTAAATTCCAAGGAAAAACTACTTAAAATGATTTCTAGAAAAGATTATTCTGAGTCTACAAATGGGGGAAATGCATTTCTGGGCATAATCAAATAATAGGAATCATATTATTATATTGAAATATCCAGAAATAGAACTAAAAATAAACAATAATTTTTGAGGACCAATTTAAGTCAACAACGAAGATTTATATTTGAGGGATCAGAAATGAGTAAGCTGAGTCCTATCAGGTGTACTGAGAATTTCTATACCATGACAAAACTATAAAATGGAAAACCATAAACCCCCTAAAAGTAGGTGGAAAACTAGATGACCTTGAACAAAAAAGGCGATAACTATTTATGTGCAATACTAAATGGTCCAAGAACGATTTAATAAGCTTAAAGCTCTGCTTTGTAGCTGGGGCCTTTGGCTCCATACCTGTAATCCTAGCAATGTGAAGCATCTCCCTCTTTTGTGATACTCAAAGCAGATCTGCCTCCTATTAAACTAGCCTGGGAGGAGGATTGCAAAATCCTGGGTAAAACAGAGCATTTTTCTGCCTGTTCGAACAAACTGACTTAAGAAACCAACCAAGCCACAGAACCACAAGCAGTCCAGAGACTCCAACAAGAGGCTGGTTAAAGACACAAGGGAGACACAGGATTTTTCCCACCCCACCCAAAAAAGTCACAGAATTTTTTATTCTTCTTCTTCTTCTTTTTTGTATCTTTTATAAAAAATTTTTTTTCTTTTCTAAAACATTTTTTAATCTTTAATTTTTACCTTTTCTGAAAAAAAATTGTTTTCCAGTAACTTTTTTTACTTTTATAATTTTTATTTTAGGGATACATGTGTGTGTGCGTTTTAATTTCTTTTTTGTTTTCGTTCTCCTTTTTTTTTAATTATCTTTTTGTTTTTTGTTTAGCTCTACTGAACTTCTGATCTTTTTTTCTTCCTTTCTTATCCTTTTCACCTTTTCCTCTCTTTCATTCTTCTTTAAGTAACTTAATTGCTGTCCTGCACATCCTCAGATAAACCCGTAGTTGACTATTAGACCCTATCCCCCATTGTGTACACAGATAATCCAAAAATTTATTACTCAATTCAAAACCTCTGAGTCTTAAATTCCTGAACAGCAGTATTACCTCTTTATACCTATATAATATTTTAAGCATTTTTATTTTTAAGTTTTTCACATCTCCTTTATATCCCCCCCTTCTCTCATATTCACGTTCTTCTCTAAAAAGATTGTTTTTGTAATCTGCATAATAATAATAATTTTTACTTTTCTATTTTTTCTGGTCTCTTTTCCCTTTCTCTTTCTTCTTTTTCTTTCTCTCGCAACTTTCATCCTACCCAACCTATTTCCTTCTTTGGGATTAGGACTTACTTAACTCTCCCTGTGCCTTCCCACATCACTCTATTCCTATTTTTTACCCACACCTCTCCCTAAACCTAATAATTTCTGGTTTCCCAAATTCTTCTTTGTGGTTCGTAGCCCATTAATATATAGTTGTTTGATGTTGAATAGATGTATCTGTTGAACTTGATTGTATCTGTAGACTATTGACTGTGCAAATTCAGACTTTGGTTGATTCTTGCCTTAAGATAGTGGTCTAGCACAAAACTGGTGCTATTTTCATCCCAAATGTGCAGAGTAAGCCGTAAAAACACAAGAAAAATGGCAAATCTAGGTATCTCAATTCACAAACTTGATAATCAGGGGACAGAAGAGATAATGAATAATTCAGAGGGGAGTTTCCAAATAGCTCTACAAACACTGCTAGCAAATATGATAAATGAAAAGATTGAAAACATACAAAGGACTCTGTATGAGTGTGATAGGGAGAGAGAGGAGGCAATCCAAAGATTTATACAGGAGTATCTTGAGCGTGAGGAAGCTACTCAAAAACTGATACAGGATTTGAGTGAGCAGCTTGAGAAGACTCAAAGAGAAAGGCATGAACAGGCTGAGAACACTCAAAGAAAACTACAGGAAAGGTATGAACGGGAGTGGGAGGAAGCTAAGCAAAGAGTAATACAGGAATTGAGAGAGCAGGAAGAGAATACACAATGATCACTAAAGGCGTAAATGGGATCCATTAACAAAGAGCAGAAGGAAGTCAGGGAGACCACAAAGGGAATGCTGAATGGAACCCAACAGAAGGAATGGCAGTCCAAGGAAAACATAAACAATCAACTAAGTGATTTGAGAATAAATACTGAACACCAAATTAAGGAAGCAAAGAAGTTCATACAAGATCTGAAACAAAGCTTCAACAAAGAATTTGAAGCCATCAAAGCTGACCAATTAGAAGGAAAAAAATAAAAAACAAAATAGAAAGTCTTGACAATAGGTTAGACCATGCAGAACATCGACTCAGGGATTGAAAACAGCCTAGATAATATAGAGAAAGAACATACAACCATCCAAGACAAGTCCAAGAAATATGATAGATCTATCCAATACTTGTAAGACACCATCAGAAGGCCTAATCTAATAATGGGTGTAGAGGACCACCTAGAAACAGAAGTTAATGGTCTAGGAAATTTGTTTAACAGGATCCTAGTAGAGAACTTCCCAAACAAGCAAAAAGATAGGCCTATTCAGAAACAAGAAGCATTTAGAACCCCATACAGACCAGACCAGAATAGGACATCCCACTGTCACATTATAATCCACACAGGATCAACCCAGACCAAGGAAAAGATGCTTAAAGCTGTGAAGGAGAAAAGATTAATCACCTATAAAGGGAAACCAATTAGAATCACCTCAGTTTTCTCAGCAGAGACAATCAAAGCAATAAGAGCCTGGAATGATGTATGCCATGCCCTAAAAACAAACAACTATCAACCAAGAATACTGTACCCAGCTAAACTCTCCTTCATAACTGAAGGCCAAATAAAAACCTTCCATAGCAAAGAAAAATTGAAACAATACATCTCCACCAAACCAGCTCTACAAAAGATTCTTAAAGATGTCCTACACATAGAAAAGCAACAAGACCACAATTAAAGCCAAGAAACTGCACCCAAACTGAGAATCAAAGAACCATAGGAAAAACCCAGATTTCGCAGCCCCCAAGAAGGTGGATAACATGGCAGGAACTCCCAAGTACCTCTCAGTCTTATCTATCAACATTAACGGCATTAACTCTCGAATTAAGCAACATAGACTGTCTAGTTGGATTAAAAAACACGATCCTTATATCTGGTGCCTTCAGGAGTCACATCTTGCCCATAAAAACAAGCATATTTTCAATGTAAAAGGCTGGAGTAAAATCTACCAAGCAAATGGCCCCCATAAAAGGCGGGAGTTCTAATCCTAATATCAGATAAAATAGACTTCAAATTAAAATTTGTGAGAAGAGATAAAGAAGGTCACTACTTACTAATTAAAGATCTCTCCTTCAGGAGGATATTACAATTCTGAATATCTATTGGCCAAACAATGGAGCACCCAAATTTATCCAAGAAACATTACTTTCCCTCAAATCCCACATAAATCCAAAGACATTAATTGTTGGGGATTTTAACACACCACTCTCCCCACTAGATAGATCAACTCGGCAAAAATTCAACAGAGAAACCGTAGATCTAAACAGCTGCATAGATCAACTAGACTTAATAGACATCTACCGAACATTTCACCCAGCAGCATCAGAATACATGTTTTTCTCAGCAGCACATGGAACATTTTCTAAAATAGACCACATTTTAGGCCACAAAGCAAACTTGTCTAAATTCAGAAAAATTGAAGTGATACCTTGCATTATCTCTGACCACAAGGGAATAAAATTAGAACTCAACACCATAAGCCACCAAAGAAAATCCGGTAACACATGGAGGCTGAACAACACATTGCTGAATCACAAGTGGGTCATGGAAGAGATTAGAAAGGAAATTCAAATGTTCATGCTATTCAACAAAAATGAACACACAAATTACCAGCTTCTCTGGGACACAGCAAAGGCAGTACTCAGAGGCAAGTTTATAGCTCTGAGCTCCTACATCAACAAATTGGAGAGATCTGAAACTAACAATTTAATGACACATCTAAACCTCCTTGAAAAAGAGCAGGAAGATAAATCCCAAACCAGTAGACAGATAGAAAATATTAAAATTAAATCAGAATTAAATGAATTAGAATCCAAAAAAAATTATAGAAAGAATCAACAAAACAGTGTTGGTTCTTCGAAAAACTTAACAAATTTGACAGACCCTAAGCAAATCTTATCAGAAAAAGAAGATAACACACCCAAATAAATAAACTCAGAGTTGAGAATGGAAACATCACCACAGAAACAATCAAGATTCAGAACATAATGAGGGAATACATCTCAAAACTTTAGGTTAATAAGTTTGAGAACTTGACAGAAATGGACCTATTCCTAGCCAATATTGACATGCCAAAACTAAACCAAGATGAGTTAAACCAGCTTAAAGGCCCATATCAAGCATTGAAATAGAAACAGCAATAAGAGACCTTCCAGCTAAAAAAAATCCAGCACCAGATGATTTTACAGAGAAATTCTAAAAGGCCTTCAAAGCAGAGCTCACACCAATACTCCTCGAACTCTTGAATGAAATTGAAACAGAAAGTTCACTACCGAAGATATTGTATGAAGCCATCAAAACCCTCATCCCCAAACCAGGCAAGGACTCATCAAGGAAAGAGAAGTTTAGACCCATTTCTTTGAGGAACATTGATTCAAAACTTCCAACAAAATTTTGGCCAATCGACTTCAACAATTCATCCAAATAATCATACACAACGATCAAACAGGATTCATTTCAGGGATGCAAAGCTGGTTCAATATATGCAAGTCAAATAATATTATTCATCACATCAACAGGAGCAAGCATAAGAACCACATGGTTATTTCAATAGATGCAGAAAAAGCATTCGACAAGATCCAACACCCCTTCATGGTGAAGGTTTTGGAAAATTTAGGAACCCATGTAACATTCCTAAATACAATACAGGCTGTATAAGACAAACCTACAGCCAGCATTATACTTCATGGTGAAAATCTAACGCCATTTCCTCATAACTCAGGAAAAAGACAAGGATGTCCACTCTCTCCACTTCTCTTCAATCTAGTATTAGAATGCCTAGCTACAGCAATAAGACAAGATGCAAACATAAAGGATATCCAAATAGGGAAAGAAGAAATAAAACTCTCCCTCTTTGCAAACGGCATGATCTTGTATTTAAGGAATCCCATAGACTCCACTCCCAAATTACTCAAGCTGATTCAAAACTTTGGAAAAGTAGCAGGGTATAAAATTAACCCTCCAAAATCAATGGCTTTTCTGTATGCCAACAATGAGAAAAGTGTGGCTAAAATTAGGAAAGCAACTCCATTTGTAATAGCCCCACAAAAAATAAAATACCTAGGCAATTGAAGGACCTCTATGATGAAAACTTTAAAAACTTGAAAAAGGAAATGAAAACAGAACTTAGAAAATGGCAAAACATCCCATGCTCCTGGATTGGAAAGATTAATATCGTGAAAATGGCAATACTGCCCAAGCCTATCCACAAATTCAACGCAATACCTATCAAAATTCCAACCTCATTCTTCAAGGAAATAGAAGAGGCAATCCAAAAATTCATATGGAACAATAAAAGACCCCGAATACCAAAAACTCTCCTCAATGGAAAGAACACTGCTGGAGGAATATCAATACCAAATTTCAAACTCTACTACAAATCCAATAATCAAAACAGCTTGGTACTGGCATAAGAACAGAGCTCAGGAACAATGGAATACAACTGAAAACCCAAAATGAACCTACAGACCTATAGCCATCTAATCTTCGATAAGGGAGCTAAAACAATAGCATGGAAGAAAGACAGCCTCTTCAGTAATTGGTGCTGGCAAAATTGGTTAACTACTTTAGAAAACTAAAGCTAGATCCTTATATATCACCCTGTACTAGAATCAACTCCAAATGTATCAAAGTCCTCGGAGTCAAAGCAGACACTCTGAAAACATTACAGGATGAAATAAGAGAAACCCTAGGTCTCCTTGGAGCAGGCCGAAATTTTCTTAATAGAGACCCAGAAACACAACAAATCAAAGAAAGTTTGGGATTGCATGAAGTTGCAGAGCTTCTACATGACAAAGGACATAGCTAGCAAGATCAATAGAAAGCCCATGGATTAGGAGAAGGTCTTCACTAGCCATACAACAGACAAGGGTCTCATATCTAAAATATACATGGAACTCAAAAAATTAAATCACCCAACAACAAATCCTCAAAGAAAGAACTGCCCAATAAATAAGTGGGCTAAAAACTTAAAGAGAAACTTCTCTGAAGAAGAAAGAAGGATGGCCAATAGACACATGAAGAAATGCTCAACCTCCCAAGCCATAAAAGAAATGCAAATGAAAACAACATTGAGATACCACCTCACTCCAGTTAGAATGGTAAAAATCAAGAACTCTAACAACAACAGATGCAGGAGAGGATATGGACAGAAGGGAACCTTACTTCATTGTTGGTGGGAATGTAAACTTGTTCAACCACTTTGGATAGTAGTATGGAGGTTCCCCAAAAGACTCCACATAGAGCTCCCTGATGACCCAGCAGTCCCACTTTGGGGCATTTACTCAAATGTTTACAAACAAGACCACACTAAAACTACCAGCACAACTATGTTTATTGCAGCATTATTTACCATAGCTAAGATATGGAACCAACCCAGATGCCCCTCAGCAGAGGAATGGATCAAGAAAATGTGGTATATATACACAATGGAATTCCATGCCTACATCAGAAAGAATGACATTGCCCCATCTGTTAGGAAATGAAAAGACTTGGAAAAAATTATATTAAGTGAAGTAATAAAAGCCCAAAGAAACATAGGTCCCATGGTTTCCCTTATTTGCAATATCTAGTATATGTATGAGTCAAGCCGAAAAGGTCAGATAATGTGATGTTAGGAAAATGAACCCTTAGATATGTATTTTAATGTTTTTTTTCTTTCATGCATTTGTTTCTAACGCATTTATAAGATTATGTCTTTGTTGTTTTGTATGTCCCTCCGACATGGTATAACCCCTGCTTTCACTATATTTGATGTCGGTATAATTTGTGGAGGAGATGGGGAAAAACAAGACGTTTAAGGATACAGGTGAACCTGTTCCAACAATGAGAAGTACTAGTTGTTATATCGAAAACGAACTTTACAACTTTGGTGCGGGGGCGGTGGAAGGATTCGCTGGGGGACCGGGAAGGGGGGGGAGGCTTGGAAGGGATGTGAAGGGTCAACAAAGGAGGAGGCTGCAATGTTTGATAAGAAACGTACTCATTATCTTGCCCATGTAATTGTAAACCCTCTGTGCAATATGTTCACAAAAAATTAAAATTTAAATTAAAAAAAAGGAAATGTACTCATTATTTTGCCCATGTAATTGTAACCCCTCTGTACAGTATTTTCACAATAAAAAATAAAAAAAAAATTTAAAAAATCACCATGCCCAGTTCAAACTTTTTTTTATCGTTCAAGTACAAATATTTACAAAAATTAACCTGGTAATGATTCATTTCTTAATAAAGTATGTGATTCTTGAAAATACAGTAATTATTTGTTACCTGAAAAAATATGTTTAGAACTTTAAGAAAATAAATTTATTTAAATTCACCATCCATATAAAAATTAAGAAAATAATTTTAAATATTCATATGTTAAATATTTTAAAAGCAAAATATATGTGTCTGAATAATTTACATGTGTAGAAACCATGCAAAATTAAATTAACTACTCCTACAACTCTGAAAAAACAATTACCCTAATGAAAGAAAAAAAAATAAGTAATTAAGTTCAAATTTTGAAATTTAGAATATAAAATGAAGTTTACTCTGTAGTTGACTTAAGTAACAGTAAACCCTCTGTATATCAATTTTATAATAAAAAATGCATGAACAAAGAAAGCAAAAGGACCCATTGATCAATAACAACAGCAAAAGCTGTTTTTGAGTTAAAAAAATCGATGTCGCGGATAACCATGTTCCTTCCATAAGAAATATACACATTATATTATTTATGTAACTGTATCCCTTCTGTACATTACAATTACAATAAAATTAAATTGATATTAAAATAAACCAAACAGTATACCAATTAAGTATTCTTAGAAGCCATTGTTTAAAATCTTTATAAAAATCTGCCCCAAGTACGGAAGGAATATACTTTGATGAAACTATTTATATACTTAAACTTCAGAGAAACAAAAAGTTTAAAAACTGTTACATAGTAACGTAATGAGAATATATTACTATAATAATCATTAGATGAATTTTTAGTGGTAGTCAAATATGTAAGAAATGAGGCAATTTGCCATTTGTTTGAACATAATAAGTGAGAAAGAATGTTCTAGGTCTTTTTAAATATATCACAAGTTTAATGAAGAAACTATTTTGTCACATCATATGATAATCAGATAAAGATGATATTACAGCAAACAACATATTGTACAATGTTTTTGGATGTTAATGCATATACTTATTCTGGTTGTGGGAAATTGTGGGGATTTCAACTTGGGGTATTGTTCTTGCTAGGCTGTCATCATATCAGTGGTTAATTTTAGGATAGGTGTTCCCTTTCCACAAGAACATGCACCTGATCTGTCCTTTTAGCCTTCCCATCATCAATGGCATCAGAGTTGCACAACAAATTGTCTAGTTTCCTACCTTGGCTGGCCTGAATCCTCAGTATTTCCAATCTTAGTCTCTAGATAGTGCAGGATGGTGGAAATGATCCAACGCACCCAGCTATAGATTGAGAAAGAAGCCTGGGTTCTGTTCTTAAATCTCCTAAGTAGTTAAGAGTACAGGAGCCCCTGGTGCCAAGCAGTAAGAGTATTTTTAAAGAACTTAGACATATATATGACTTAGGCTTGTGATTACCTCATGGAAAGAATAAAAGAGCAGTGAAGCATAGAAAACAGGCAGAATTTTAACTAGCTACTCAAAGGCTGAATCAGCTTAGCTAGCTACTCAGGAGGCTGAGATCTGAAGACCACTGTTCAAAGCCAGTCCAGTCATGAAAATACATGCAATTTTTCCAAAAAACCAATAGTGCAGCAGTGGCTCAAGTGGTAGACCACTATCCTTGGGTACAGAAGCTTAGGGATAGTGCCTAGGCACTATCAAACCTCGGGAATGATGAATGCATGCATAAGCACATGCACATGTGCGTGTGAGTACAGGCACGAGTGCGCGCGCGCACACACACACACACACACACACACACACACACACACACACACACAAATGAGTATTTCAATGGAGAGTTCTTTATTTTTTCTCTTTGCTGTACTTTATTTCTCTGTATTAGTTCACCAATTAACAAAATCAGATAAGCACCTATTTACATACAACTCATCATGTTTCTCTAAAGTCTGTTCTCTTTTTGGAAGCCTGCTTTTATTTCATCTAAAAGTAAATTATTCAGGAGGTCAATTCATCTCCCTAAACTCTGTAGTGTTAGATAATTGTTTAAGGTTCTTCCTAGCAATATGACTGTGTGAAATCCTGCATCAAGCAATATATTTCTTTCACTAGAAGGGAAGCCTCTGTGAAACAATTAGTAATAGATTTTTCTCCTCCTGGCAAGCATCTGTAGTTTTATTATCTTCATATAATATATGATCAGCAGGAAATGCAAAGATTTTTTTAAAAAAAATCAGCTATGATAAGCTTATGAAAATCCTGACTATGTGGGAGTGTACTTGTTGTGAGGATAGTGGTTAAAGCCCCGACTGGACAGAAAGATCTGTACACAATGCCAAGACCTGCTATTCTAAATTCCAGGAAGAAAAACATAAAGTGAGCTGAGCTCAAGATCATACACAAGTAGGAAGCCAGATTCTATCTGAAAATTAATCATGATAATTTAGGGCTGGGGGCATGACAAAGTGGTAAGAACACCCATTTAGGAGACACAAGGCACTCAATTCAAACTCTAATATTATGGGTATTAAAGAAAAAAGCTATGACTTTAAATAATTGGAATAATTGTAAGATTTGAGTTTTTGACTGGAGAAAAATCCATATGAGAGATAGAGTGAACCCACCTTGCAATGCTTTCTACTTAACTGATAATGTTATGAGGTACTCCAGACATAACAGAGTTACCTTGCAAATGAGCATGGATGTGCATTTGAGTGATGGAAATACTCTACTTACACAGTTGTAAATTAAATAGATTTTCTTTATTAGATTGTAGTTCTTAAACTAAGAGCCTGGGTGATGTCCCTGAGCTTTTTCCGTCAAGGCTACTACTCTACAACTTTGAGCCACAGTTCCAATTCTGATTTCCTGGTGTTTGCTTGGAGATAAGAGGCTCATGGACTTTCCTGCCTAGGATAGCTTCAAACCATGATTGTCAGGTCTCAGCCTCCCAAGTAACCAGGATTTCCGGCATGAGCCGTCGATGTTTTTAATAATTTAGTAAATTGTATAGTTACAGAATGTATAAATTTCATTATAAACTGTACAGTATTTGTGTGTATGTATATATCAATGCATACAGATAGAAATATTTTACATATTTCTGTATCTACAATAGATTTATGAAATCATCCTTGATTATAAAATAAAATGGAAACAAAACATAATGAGGAGCAAAACAAAGGGAAGTGTCACATGTTTCTTGTTGTTGACTTGAATATGAGTTGTGAGAATCAGTTTGGGAAAACCATCTTTACTTTAACAAAATTGATATTGGCTATTAATTCTAATCCATGTATTTGTCCATATTGTGCATCCTCACATATGAGTGTCAAAATCAAACCACATTTTTGCCTTTGTATTTAAATCACCTGTTATAATTTAGGGGATAGATTAAGTAATCAAATAAAGATTAAAATAATAGTAAGTGAGGTTACGAGTTAGATCTGAAAATGATTGTAAATATTCTAATAGCTAATTAAATTGCATTTTTCTTACTTTTACTCTATTGTCATGTCCCTCATTCCCACATTAGGAAAGTACATAGAAGGCTTTCACTAAATTATGTGTAAAATTATGAAAAAATTTATTGGAAGAATATGGGCACAGTGTTGTTTTAGCTTATTGAGACCTGTAGGTGGTAGTTGTGTTTTTGAGGAGTTGCAAAAAGTTGTGATGGAGATGAAGGGAGCGATGTGCTTATTCTGGAAAATTGGTTAGAGTATTGCTCCCAGAAAGATAGTCATGAATTCTTCCAAAAAGTTAGAGTAAAATCACTATCATAACCATGTTCACTGTTGCACTATTCACCTTAGTGAAGTTATGGAAACAGACAAGATGCCCTTTGGCAGAGGGATGGTTGGAGAAGTGTGGCACATATACACAATTGGATTGCACCCATCCATTATGAAGATTGTTACATCATTTGCATAGAAATGGATAGATCTAAAAATATGTTAAGTAAACTAAATCTGAATCAGACACACAAAGGAACCATGTTCTGTCGCGTATTTGGAAGCTAGAACTTTAGGCCACTATTACACAACTTTACACAACAGTATTAACCAAAGAATGCTATTTGCAGAGGAGTATTTAAAAGGTGTAATTTCTTATAAAATAAAATTGAACTTTTAATCTAACAAAATGAATACCAGGAAACTATCACTTGGAAGATATGAGGGGAAGTCAAAGGGAAGGAATAAAGAGAGTTATAGAGGAAGAGAGTGAAGGCATAATATTCAATGCAGATAGTATGAATCTAGAAAAAATTAAAATGGGGTGAGCTTTGGAAGGATGTGGAACGTTATGTATACATCTATTGTACTTATAAACTGATTTGTTGAATGGAAATTCCTTCATACCACTATTTAATTAAAATATAATTAAAAACAATGGAGACATCTGACCTTAAACTGCGTTCTCTTAAACCATGAGACAATATAATAGTTTCCTCCTCAAAAAATATCTTTGCAGGTATTTTCCTCATAATGACAGGAAAGTGAACAATGCAATGAATATCAATACATCACATTGCATATCCTAAATAGACACAATATAAATATCACATTAAAAATGTTAGAATTCATCACATGATAAAATAACAGGTATAAAGTATCAAATGCTGATTGTTTTTCCAAGTACTTTACGTTATCTAATTTAATCCTCACAATAATCCCATAAATTGGAACTACTTCTATTTTTAATTATCAGATGATGATATTGAAGTCTTCAGAATTGGAATTACTAGTCTAACATTGCATACATGGTAAGCTTTAGCCTACGGCCCATTCCCACCCTATCAAATTACCTTATTCTATTTTATGACTAAAATACCAGCACTTAGTCTACTAATTCTAGGAAAATTTCCCAATATTATTGTGGACACTCATAATATTTCACTTTATCTTTGTTAGAAAATAGGTTACTAAGCCAGATGCCAGTGGCTCACGCCTGTAATCCTAGCTACTAAGCAGGCTGAGATCTGAGGATCCCAGTTCAAAGCCAGCCCGGGCAGTAAAGTCTGTGAGGCTTATCTATAATAAACCTTTAGTAAACCGGAAGTTGCACTGTGGCTCAAGCGGTAGAATGCTCGTCTTGATTGGAAGAGCGCAGGGACAGTGCCCAAGCCCAGAGTTCAAGCCCCATGACTAACTAAAAAAAACAAACAAAAAAAAAAGGAAAATAAAAAGAAAATAGGGTACTGTAATATGAAAACTCCAAGTTCATAATCAATTTATACCTCCCTGGTGAAAGGAACTGCCAAACTATAACATTCTTGATTTCTAGCTCAAAATAGTAGAAATCATATTCTATCCCATGATTCAACACTGCACTGCCTGGGGACCCATCTATGTTTAAAGTCATATTGAAAGAATGACCTACCCAATTTCTGATGAAAACATACTGCAGGTCTTATGGACCAATCATTTCCACATTGTAGCTCACCTATATTGTTTACCATTAGAAGTATTTTGATTGTTTTTTATACCAAACATTTTGAGAGAAAGGTACTACTTTAAAATGTTATTAAACCAACACTGATATAAAAATTACCTTTGACCACAGATAAATATTTTTATCTTTCATATACCCCAAAATGCAGTATGACCTGTCATTAAAGTTAGGAATGAGAGGTTAAGAATCATAGACAACAACACCTAAGCATGAATTAAAGACTCTCCAACTTGTGAATACAATTGGTTTAAAAAGACATCAATACTACTGCATTTTAAAGATTCCTTATGACAATGATAATAATAATGATAAACTATTAACACTTGAAAATAACTTATTTTCTTGGGAGCAGGACACAAAACACAAGATTAATCTTAATTATTTTAAAAGATCTTTATTTATACTACAAATTCACTCTTATAACTATAAAGGTTCTAAGACTAACTGAAGTACAGAGACACAAAGGAAATAATTTAAATGCATCCTCTACATGAAAAGGACTGTGTTAATAGAAAAGAAAGTCCTAATAATAATTAGCTTGCCAAATTCACTTACATTCTTTTATTCTATTTCATTTACTTTCATAAAAACTGGGTTTTCATAAAATGATTCATAAAAAGCCTATATACCCACTTACATTTTCAGACCTTAACGATATTTATTTCAGAAATGTCTTGAGCTCTATAGTCAATGAACTGAAATAATACTTAAATATTCAAAGGGTTTTCAGAAATTGCAAGACTCGCTCTGGGATGTTCTTTATATTGTAAAAGATATCCAAAAAGCCTTATCTGTTAAAGTTGTGATAGTTGCTCCCACAAAAGAGCCATTAGTGAATGTCCCTTTGCATGTACAAAATAACTTTAAATACATCCACAATCTGGAGATGACACATAATTTTTGTTTGTTTGTTTTTGAAAGGAATATCTAACAAGCATATCCACAATACTTATTTTCAGTCAATAAGATGTGATATTCAAACATAATATGGGGTTGATTATCTCTTAGTGAGAATAGATATGATCTTACAAAGGAAGTTATTTTCAACAGTAATCTGGAGTTTATCCATCTTGTGTTTCACAGGAATAACCAGAGAGTAATACTTATTTGGTCAAGTCTGTCAAACTCACTCCATGAGTATATCTGAACTGTATAACCAAGTTAAGTGATCAAATACCTATTTTGTACTAACAATCATCTTACAGCAATAACTTACTACTTAATTAGGTCAGTGTCTTCTTACCTAACATTTAATAAGAGCTGAAAGCGGTCTCTTTTACCTAACTTAATGTTGTAAATGCTTGGATTATGATGACGTTATTATTTGAAAAATAAAATGTACAAAAGGGTAGTTCCACTGAAATGACATGACAAAACACTGATAAATAAAAACACTGCAAAACAGATAGCTCTTTTCAGCCTCACCCTTTCCACATTGGCAAGCAACATTGCAATAGCACATGCACACATACACACACATGTGCGCACATGTACACACACATATACATACATGCTAAATTGAGGGTTTATCGTACAAAAAGTTCAAATGAAATATTAGTGATTAGGACAAATGATGATTTGCCTTATTACAAAATAATACATAATCCAGTCACCACTGGTGTTACATATTTCCTGCCTCTCTACATGTGACTTCTTAATGTATTTTTAATTAATTAATTGACAAATTAAGTAAGTCATTTGTTTGGTTCAGGGCCTGGCTCTTTCCCAGAATTTTTTTTGTTTTATTTTCTCAAGGCTAGCATTTTACTGTTTGTAATAGCTCCATTTCTAGGTTTTGCTGGTTACTTTAAAATCAGAATCTAATGGCCTTTTTTTTTTTTGCTTGGTCTGGTTTTGAACGACAATCCTCAGATTTCATCTTTCTGATTAGCTTGGATTAAATACATGAGCCATCAGTGGGGCTTCTACTTTTTCCTCTATACTTATCTAATGCACATACTTAGTAATTTAAAACTGAGAGAATAGAAGCAAGACATACAGTGATGATATTTTCTTGTCAGAACATCAAGTTAGTAATGGAAATTTCTTCCATACACAAAAAATACCATGATATAGTGTAAGAGAATTCATTATTGAACATATGAGCTTTAAGAGCTTTCTAAAAGATCCATTATTTATTGTTACCCAACATTAGGAAAAAATGTATAATTCAGTAGTAAAATAGAAGTCCTTTTCATGACTACTTAAATTTCTTGTTTTTTTTTTTAAAGACACTTGTTTTCATCTAAAAAAGTAGGCCTGTCTATTTTCTTCATGTGATTTTTATCATTGAAGGTGCTTAATGAGAAGTCAAAATCTGTTAGTAGTCCTTTGCAATCAATTTTCACTTTTTCCTCTTGGAGAATATAATGATCAAAGCAATAGTTCAGAATCAGCAAGCAATATTTCAGAATCATGCTTCCAGTGCAAGTGGCACCAGAAAGTAATCCTCAATACCAGTTTCCACAAAGTTTTCTCACAGATACAATTGGCCTGCCTTCTCTAGCTGCTTTCCTAGCCTGGACCTATTCTTTCATTGTACAGGAAAAGTGTGATTCAAATTATTTCAGTCAGATCTGTTACTAGAATTATCAGGATTTAGATTCTTGTCTGTAATTTGGTCAAAGCTATGCCTCTTTATGTAGGCTACTAAAATGTATTTACGAATTTCAAGTAAATACATAAATTTGATTTCCATCTCTTTAAAAAAATAAAATTTTGTTTGCCCTATAAATTGATCCGAAGCATGGATTTTATGGCTAGCTAGGTCATTGCACACCTGTCTTTCTTCCTCTCTCTCTTTCATAGTTCTCATAGATAATATGATTGCTGCATAATTATCCTCATTTATTTTGCTTTTATATTTTTGGTTGCATCATTTCACTTTCTGCTCTGCCATTTCCCAAATCATTTATATAGAAAGCATTATTTCATATTTTCTCATTCCTAGAATAAGCTGCACCTGAAGACACCACTGGCCCTCATTTTCAGTCTGTACTTTGAATACGGAGGAAAATCTTTCCTCTGCTCTCCATCAATTCCCTACTCTCCAGTTAGAATAGTTTAGAATAGTAAAAAGGGAAAAAGAGAAAATAAATCATGGTGAAAAACTCATGGGGTATTTCTGACCAGTTCATCCAACGTGACCTTTTAGGGAACTACATAGACACCTCATTCCGACTGGCTCTCAAAGTCTCTGGTTAGGCAATTCTGATGAAGATGAGGAACAAGATGAAAAAGTGAGGAATGGTATCAATTGCAAGAAAAAAATGGAGAAGGATCCAAGCAAATTTCTTCTTTGGGATGCTTAAAATAATCAGCTTACTACAGTGTGGAGACTACTTTCCAAAAAGGCCACTCATATGCATATGAGGGATGATGATGAGTATACCCCTCTTCATCGGGAAGCCTACAGTGGACAATTACCCATTGTTCGTGAGTTGGTGGCTCAAGTGACACATGCAATAACTGTAGATGGCTGGATACCCCTGCACAGTGGATATACGTGGAATAATACGAGTGGCTTCTTTCTTACTTCATCATGAGGCAGATACCAATGCCAAAATTAAAGACCTCTTTTTTTTTAATTTTTTAATTTTTTAATTTTATTTTATTTGAGAACATACTGTACAGAGGGGTTACAATTACATGGGCAGGATAATGCATACATTTCTTACCAAGCATTGCAGCCTCCTCCTTTGTTTACCCTTCACCTCCCTTCCCAGCCTCCCCCCTCCCCCCACCCAATCATACCCCCCTCCCCCCCCCCACACCGACATTGTAAAGCTTGCTATGACATGACATTTTGTAATTCCCCTTGTTACAACAGGTCTACCTGAATCCTTAAACGACTTGTTTGTCCCCATCTCCTCCACATGTTATACTGACATCAAATAAAGTGAAAGCGGGGGTTACACTGTGGGGGAAAGACATACAAAGCAACAAAGAAATAATCTTATAAATGCGTTAGAAACACATGCATGAAAGAAACGAAAACATTAAAATACATATTTAAGGGTTCGTTTTCCTAACATCACATTATCTGATCTTTCCCGCTTGACTCATACCTATACTAGATATTGCAAATAAGGGAAACCATGGGACCTATGTTTCTTTGGGCCTGGCTTACTTCACTTAATATAATTTTTTCCAAGCCTTTCCATTTCCTAACAAATGGGGAAATGTCATTCTTTCTGATGGAGGCATAGAATTCCATTGTGTATATATACCACATTTTCTTGATCCATTCATCTACTGAGGGGCTTCTGGGTTGGTTCCATATCTTAGCTATGGTAAATAATGCTGCAATAAACATAGTTGTGCTGGTAGCTTTAGTGTGGTCTTGTTTGTATACATTTGGGTAAATGCCCAAAAGTGCGATTGCTGGATCATAGGGGAGATCTATGTGAAGTCTTTTGAGGAACCTCCATACTGCTTTCCAAAGTGGTTGAACAAGTTTACATTCCCACCAACAATGAAGTAAGGTTCCTTTCTGTCCACATCCCCTCCAGCGTCTGTTGTTGTTAGAGTTCTTGATTTTTGCTGTTCTAACTGGAGTGAGGTGATATCTCAATGTTGTTTTGATTTGCATTTCTTTTATGGCTAGGGATGTTGAACATTTCTTCATGTGTCTAATGGCCATCCTTCTTTCTTCTTCAGAGAAGCTTCTCTTTAAGTCTTTCGCCCACTTATTTATTGGGCAGTTGTTTCTTTGAGGATTTGTTGTTGGGTGGTTTAATTTTTTGAGTTCCAAGTATATTTTAGATATGAGACCCTTGTCCGTTGTATGGCTAGTAAAGATCTTCTCCCAATCCGTGGGCTTTCTATTGATCTTGCTAGCTATGTCATTTGCCCTGCAGAAGCTCTGCAACCTTATGCAATCCCATTTGTCCAACCTTTCTTTGATTTGTTGTGTTTCCGGGTCTCTATTCAGAAAATTTCGGCCTGAGCCAAGGAGACCTAGGGTTTCTCCTATTCCATCCTGTAATGTTTTCAGAGTGTCTGCTTTGAGTTCAAGGTCTTTGATCCATTTGGAGTTGATTCTGGTGCAGGGTGATATATAAGGATCTAGCTTTAGTTTTCTACATGTAGTTAACCAATTTTGCCAGCACCATTTACTGAAGAGGCTGTCTTTCTTCCATTCTATTGTTTTAGCTTCCTTATCGAAGATTAGATGGCTATAGGTCTGTAGGTTCATTTCTGGGTTTTCAATTCTATTCCATTGGTCCTGAGGTCTGTTCTTATGCCAATACCAAGCTCTTTTGATTACTATGGCTTTATAGTAGAGTTTGAAATTTGGTATTGATATTCCTCCAGCAGTGTTCTTTCCGTTGAGAAGTGTTTTTGCTATTCGGGGTCTTTTATTGTTCCATATGAATTTTTGGATTGCCTCTTCTATTTCCTTGAAGAATGAGGGTGGAATTTTGATAGGTATCGCGTTGAATTTGTAGATAGCCTTGGGAAGTATTGCCATTTTCACGATGTTAATCTTGCCAATCCAGGAGCATGGGAGGTTTTGCCATTTTTTAAGTTCTGTGTTGATTTCCTTTCTCAAGATTTTAAAGTTTTCATCATAGAGGTCCTTCACTTCTTTAGTTAAGTTAATTCCTAGGTATTTTATTTTTTGTGGGGCTATTACAAATGGAGTTGCATTCCTAATTTTAGCCACACTTTTCTCATTGTTGGCATACAGAAAAGCCATTGATTTTGGGGGGTTAATTTTATAACCTGCTACTTTGTCAAAGTTTTGAATCAGCTTGAGTAATTTGGGAGTGGAGTCTATGGGATTCTTTAAATACAAGATCATGTCATCTGCAAAGAGGGAGAGTTTTATTTCTTCTTTCCCTATTTGGATCCCCTTTATGTCTGCATCTTGTCTTATTGCTGTAGCTAGGCATTCTAATACTAGATTGAAGAGAAGTGGAGAGAGTGGGCATCCTTGTCTTGTTCCTGAGTTAAGAGGAAATGGCTTTAGTTTTTCACCATTGAGTATAATGCTGGCTGTAGGTTTGTCATATACAGCCTTTATTGTATTGAGGAATGTTCCATGGATTCCTAATTTTTCCAAAACCTTCATCATAAAGTGGTGTTGGATCTTGTTGAATGCTTTTTCTGCGTCTATTGAGATAACCATGTGGTTCTTGTTCTTGCTCCTGTTGATGTGATGAATAATATTAATTGATTTGCGTATATTGAACCAGCTTTGCATCCCTGAAATGAATCCTGTTTGATCGTGTTGTATGATTTTTTGGATGAATTGTTGAAGTCGATTTGCCAAAATTTTGTTGAGAAGTTTTGCATCGATGTTCATCAAAGAAATGGGTCTATAGTATTCTTTCTTTGATGAGTCCCTGCCTGGTTTTGGGATGAGGGTTATGATGGCTTCATAGAATGTGTTCGGTAGTGAGCTTTCTTTTTCAATTTCATTGAAGAGTTGGAGGAGAATTGGTGTGAGTTCTGCTTTGAAGGCCTTGTTAAATTCCGCTGTAAAACCATCTGGTCCTGGACTTTTCTTAGCTGGGAGGTCTCTTATTGCTGTTTCTATTTCAATGCTTGATATGGGCCGGTTAAGATAGTTTAACTCATCTTGGTTTATTTTTGGCATGTCAATATTTGCTAGGAAGAGGTCCATTTCTGTCAAGTTCTCGAACTTATTAGCATAAAGTTTTGAGAAGTATTCCCTTATAATGTTCTGAATCTTGGTTGTTTCTGTGGTGATGTTTCCATTCTCATCTCTGAGTTTATTAATTTGGGTGTGTTCTCTTCTTTTTCTGATAAGATTTGCTAAGGGTCTGTCAATTTTGTTAAGTTTTTCAAAGAAACAACTCTTTGTTTTGTTGATTCTTTCTATAGTTTTTTTGGATTCTAATTCATTTAATTCTGATTTAATTTTGATTATTTCTTTCCGTCTACTGGATTGGGGTTTACCTTGCTGCTCTTTTTCAAGGAGGTTTAGATGTGTCATTCAATTGCTAGTTTTAGATCTCTCCAATTTGTTGATGTAGGAGCTCAGAGCTATAAACTTGCCTCTGAGTACTGCCTTTGCTGTGTCCCAGAGGAGCTGGTAATTTGTGTGTTCATTTTTGTTGAATAGCATGAACATTTGAATTTCCTTTCTAATCTCTTCCATGACCCACTCTTGATTCAGCAGTGTGTTGTTCAGCCTCCATGTGATACCGGACTTTCTTTGGTGGCTTTTGGTGTTGAGTTCTAATTTTATTCCCTTGTGATCAGAGAGAATGCAGGGTATAACTTCAATGTTTCTGAATTTAGACAAGTTTGCTTTGTGGCCTAGAATGTGGTCTATTTTAGAAAACGTTCCATGTGCTGCTGAGAAGAACGTGTATTCTGATGCTGCTGGGTGAAATGTTCGGTAAATGTCTGTTAAGTCTAGTTGATCTATGCAGCTGTTTAGATCTGCGGTTTCTCTGTTGAGTTTTTGCCGAGTTGATCTGTCTAGTGGGGAGAGTGGTTTGTTAAAATCCCCAACAATTAATGTCTTTGGATCTATATGGGATTTGAGGGAAAGTAGTGTTTCTTTGATAAATTTGGGTGCTCCATTGTTTGGCGAATAGATATTTAGAATTGTAATATCCTCCTGAAAGAGAGATCCTTTAATTAGTATGTAGCAACCTTCTTTATCTCTTCTCACGATTTTTAATTTGAAGTCTATTTTATCTGATATTAGGATTGCAACTCCCGCCTGTTTATGAGGGCCGTTTGCTTGGTAGATTTTGTTCCAGCCTTTAACATTGAAAATGTGTTTGTTTTTACGGGCAAGATGTGACTCCTGCAGGCAGCAGATAGAAGGGTCTTGTTTTTTAATCCAACTAGACAGTCTATGTCGCTTAATTGGAGAGTTCAGTCCGTTAACGTTAAGAGATAGGACTGAGAGGTATTTGGGAGTTCCTGCCATGTTATCTACCTTCTTGGGGGCTGTGAAATCTGGGTTCTTCCTATGGTTCTTTGATTCTCAGTTTGGGTGCAGTTGTTGGCTTTTATTGTGGTCTTGTTTGTTTTCTATGTGTAGGACATCTTTAAGAATCTTTTGTAGGGCTGGTTTGGTGGAGATGTATTGTTTCAAGTTTTCTTTGCTGTGGAAGGTTTTCATTTGGCCTTCAGTTATAAAGGAGATTTTAGCTGGGTACAGTATTCTTGGTTGATAGTTGTTTGTTTTTAGGGCATGGCATACATCATTCCAGGCTCTTCTTGCTTTGATTGTCTCTGCTGAGAAATCTGAGGTGATTCTAATTGGTTTCCCTTTATAGGTGATTACCCTTTTCTCCTTGACAGCTTTAAGGATCTTTTCCTTGTTCTGAGTTGATCCTGTGTGTATTATAATGTGACGGTGGGATGTCCTATTCTGGTCTGGTCTATTTGGGGTTCTAAAGGCTTCTTGTATCTGAATAGGCCTATCTTTTTGCATGTTTGGGAAGTTCTCTGCTAGGATCCTGTTAAACAAATTTCCTAGACCATTAACTTCTGTTTGTAGGTGCTCCTCTACACCCATTATCCTTAAGTTAGGCCTTCTGATGGTGTCTTCCAGGTTTTGGATAGATCTATCACATTTCTTGGACTTGTCTTGGATGGTTGTATGTTCTTTCTCTATAATATCTAGGCTGTCTTCAATCCCTGAGATTCGATCTTCTGCATGGTCTAACCTGCTGTCAAGACTCTCTACTTTGTTTTTAATCTCTTTTCCTTCTAATTGGTCAGCTTTGATAGCTTCAAGTTCTTTGTTGAAGCTCTGTTTTAGGTCTTGTATGAATTTCTTTACTTCCTTAATTTGGTGTTCAGTGTTTGTCCTCAAATCACTTAGTTGATTGGATATGGTTTCTTTGGACTCCCATTCCTTGTGTTGGGTTCCATTCAGCATTCCCTTTGTGGTCTCCCTGACTTCCTTCAGCTCTTTGTTAATGGATTCTATGGATGCCTTTAGTGATCTTTGTGTGTTCTCTACCTGGTCTCTCAATTCCTGTATTACTCTTTGTTTAGCTTCCTCACGTTCGTGGGATTCCTGCAGTTCTCTTTGCGTGTTTCAGCCTGCTCACGCCATTCCTCCCTTTCTCTTTGAGTATTCTCAAGTTGTTCACGCAAATCCTGTATCAGTTTTTGAGTAGCTTCCTCACGCTTATGATATTCCTGTATAAACTTCTGGGATGCCTCCTCTCTCTCCCTCTCACGCTCATACAGAGTCCTTTGTAAGTTGTCAAGCTTCTCATTTATCATGTTTGCCACCAGTGTTTGTAGAGCTATTTGGGAACTCTCCTCTGGATTGTTCATTATCTGATCTGTCCCCTGATTATCAAGATTGGGAATTGAGATACCCGGATTTGCCATTTTTCTTGTGTTTTTCTGGCTTACTCTGCCCATTTGAGATGAAGATAGTACCAGTTTTGTGCTAGAACACTATCTTAAGGCAACCATCAACCAAAGTTTGCATTTGTACAGTCAATAGTCTACAGATACAATCTAGTTCCACAGATACATCTATTCAACATCAAACAACTATATTTTAAAGGACTTTGAACCGCAGAAAAGAATTTGGAAAACCAGAAATTATTAGGATTAGGGAGAGATGTGGGTGAAAAATAGGAATAGATTGGTGTGGGGAGGCACAGGGAGAGTTAACTATGTCCTAATCACAATTCAGGAAATGGATTGGGTAGGATGCAAGTAGAGAGAGAGAGAAAAAGAAGAGAGGGATAGGGGAATGAAAAGAGACCAGAAAAAAAATAGAAACATAAAAATTAATGTTATTGTAGAGATTAAAAGACCATCTATTTAGAGAGGAATGTGAATATGTTGTGAGAAAGGGAGGGACATAGAGGAGGTGTGAAAAACTTTAAGGATGGGAAAGGGAGAAGAAAAGATCAGAAGTTCAGTAGAGCTAGACAAAAAACAAAAAGATAATTAAGAAAGAAAGAAAAAGAGAAAGAAGATAAGAAAAGAAAGGAAAACGCTCATTTACATATTCCTAAAATAAAAATTATAAGAGGAGAAAAAACAAAAAAAAAGTTACTGGAAATCAATTATTTTTTCAGAAGAGGCAAAAATTAAAGATTAATAAAAGTTTTAAAAGAGAAAAAAAATTATATATATATATTTAAGGTAGCAAAAAACAAAAAACAAACAATAAAAAAGAAAAGAAGAAGAAAAAAAGAAAGAAAAAAAAGGAAAAAACGAAAAAAGAAAAAAAAAAGTCCTTTGATTTTTTTTTGGGGGGGGGAGGGGTGGGAAGAATCCTGTATCTCCCTTTTGTCTGTAACCAGCCTTTTGTTGGAGTCTCTGGTCAGCTTGAGGTCCTGTGGCTTGATTGGTTTCTTAAGTCGGTTTGTTGGAAGAGGCAGAAAAATGCTCTGCTTTACCCAAGATTTTGAGATCCCCCTCCCAGGTTAGTTTTCTAGGAGGGTGATCTGCTTTGAGAATCACAAAAGAGGGGTATGCAGTGGTGAGGCTAAATTCTGGGTAGAGTTGAGGCCTTTCAACAATCAGTAGCTTTTTCCTGGGACTGTTTTGTGCAAAAAAAAAAAAAATCTCCCAGAGCCCAGCCTGGAGCAGTTCTCAGGGATTCTGTTTTTCAATTGATTGTTGAGGCTGCTAGAGGGAGGGGCAGCCTCTGGCTCTGGTTACCCAGTGAGGGAAGCCACTCCAATGGCTGGCGCCTGAGCTGGGTGACTTTTCCCTGGATGGAGCCGAGTCTGGCAGGTCACTTTGCCGTTAAGTTCTTGTGACCTGCTAAATGACTCGTTTTATTCCAAGGCCTGGGTTGGAGCTGGCAGCTCCTCCGAGCTTTGTTGGTATCCAAGATGGAGATCACTGGTGCTGGGGGGGGAGGGGTGGCTTTCCCTCCTCTGATCCCTAAGAAGGAGTGAGGAAGTCGGGCTTCTACTCATGCCGAGTCTTGGATCCTGGGTCGTCTCTGGTCTGCAAGCTGCAGGATGAAGATGTCCGCTCTTTGTTGGTTCTTGCTGGTGTTGAGTAGAATCTGCTCGCCCGTTGCGTCTGGCTCCTTCGTCCCGGACTCTGTGTGAGCGCTCAGGTATGGCCCCCGGCTGTGGTCTCCGCTGCTTTTGACCCTGCCGCTGCCGTCGCTGCGGCGGCTGCTGGTGAGCACTCAGGTGCTTCTTTTTGCCTTGGCTTCCCCTCTCTTGTCTAACTCTCTGTCCTGTGATGGCACACTTGGTGTGATTCTCTGGCTTAGGACTGTTCACTGGAACTCTAAAATTGCTTTCTATGCGAGAGCTTGTTCAGATTCCAGCTTCTCCTCCGCCATCTTCCCCCTTCATTATTTCAAATTAAAGACCTCTTGACCCCCTTGCATCTTGCTGCTCAGAACTGAGACAGAGAAGATATGCTGGAACTCTTTCTGTTGAACCATTCTGTCAAACCAGGCATGAAGAACAACTTGGAAGAAACTGCATTTGATATTGCCAAAAGGATAAGTATATATCACTAACTCTTTTAAGTTGTGGAAGATCGTACAAATTGTTCTCCTAAGTCCTAATGGTTCGGCTAAGTTTCTTAAATTTCAAAAATGCCAGTCCATCCATTGTGTCCATACAAAATATTTTCACAATCCAAATAACAGCAATGTCTTTTTTTTTGGTCCGTCGTGGGGCTTGAACTCTGGGCCTGGGCACTCTCCCTGTGCTCTTCAGCTCAAGGCGAACTCTCTACCTCTTGAGCCACAGCTCCACTTCCAGTTTTCTTGTGCTTTATTGGAGATAAGTGTCTCACGCACTTTCCTGCCCAGGCTAGATTTGAATTCGAATCCTCAGATCTCAGCCTCCTGAGTAGCTAGGATTACAGGCGTGAACCTCCAATGCCCAGCAACAGCAATAACTTACTGTAAAAATTCACAGATTCCATTTAATTCTTCCAAGTGAATTGCCTGCCTTTGATGTTAAAATGTATTCAAGAGTTTTTGTATACATCTATAATGAGTTCTACAGAATTTGTTATTTTTTAAATCAGAAATAATTTTAACTTATCTGTTGAAATGAGTAGTAGAAAAACTAAAGTATTTCTGGTGCTTGTCTGAAAAAGTATATTTTTAAAATATTCTATATTCTATGTTTGTATAATGTCAATAATCTATTTCATTCTCTCCTAGATATACTCTGAATTTGACATTGTTTTATAATATATAGGTTCATTATTGTGTCCTCTCAGATTGCATTCCATATAGAAACAGTTTAAGATTCCTTTTTTCCTAGGTCCTTATAGTATTATATTTCTTTGGGATAAAATGACAATGATGCCTAATTTCAAAAGTTTTGTAAAGGTTTTGCTATGTAAAGGCCTTTCTAAGTTGAAGACTTAATACACTGATGTCAAACTAACTTTTAATTATATGAATTATGTGGATTATTGCACTTGTAATTTTGTAATTAACTTTTCACTTTTTCATTTTTTGCATCTGAAGAAGGAAAAATATGGAATACTTCACAAGTTTTCATATCTTCCTTGTGCAAGTGCCATGTTAATCTCTGTATTGTTATAATTTGGGTATATGTGCTGCTGAAACATGTAGTATCCTCTAAATTTAAGTAGTTAATGATGCAATCTTTATACAGGCTTATGTCCTTGGGTGCCTATTTGTAACAAGGAAAACTTATTATTCCCAACAATGCTATTGATCTTATTTCCCTAAAATTCTGAGAATAGTGGGGAAAATGATATTGTTCAGTCGATTGCTCACATTTGCAAAATTTGTTTTGTTTTTTTAATTTTTTAATTTTTTTAATTTTTATTGTGAAAATATTGTACAGAAGGGTTACAATTACATGGGAAATATAATGAGTACATTTCTTATCAAGCATTGTAGCCTCCTCCTTTGTTTTCCCTTTCCATCCCTTCCCATCCTCCCCCATCCAATCCTCCCCGCTACACCCCCCTGCACCAAAGTTGTAAAGTTCATTTTTCGACATAACGACTTGTTTATCTAATTGTTGCAATATGTCCACCTCTATCCCTATTTAAACGATTTGTTTTTCCCTTTCCCCTCCACAAATTTTACCGACATCAAATACAGTGAAAGCAGGGGTGATACTGTGGGGGAGGGACATACAAAACAACAAAGAAATAATCTTATAAATGCGTTAGAAGCAATCGCATGAAAGAAAAAAAAACATTTAAATACATATCTTAGGGTTCATTTCCCTTACATCACCTTATCTGACCTTTTCTGCTTGACTCAGACATATACTAGATATTGCAAATAAGGGAAACCATGGGACCTATGGTTCTTTGGGCCTGGCTTACTTCACTTAATATAATTTTTTCCAAGCCTTTCTCTTTCCTAACAAATGGGGCAATATCATTCTTTCTGATAGAGGCATAGAATTCCATTTTGTATATATACCACATTTTCTTGAGCAAATTTTTTTGTCAATGACTTTTTAAGTCTTTTTCATTTGGGATTTGACAGTACTTTCAAGTATTTATAGCTAGGTCCAAAGATGATGGTTTTTCAAGTACTTATTTATCAACTGAGTTAGATTTGTGGAGCTAATGGATTCAAAGTAAGCCTGGCATAAGAGCTACTTCTGAACTTCTGCAACTGAAATATTCCAAAATGAGGTGTTACTGGCACAAATGTCTACCTGACCTTTTATCCTTCTTCCATGTAGGAACGGACCAACTAGAATATCTTACCCTGACAGCATATATTGTCTTACTGGAACAAACGTAATCTTAGTTACTAGGGATCATAGAGAGATGAACAGTTCAGACAGAACTGTTCAGACTAGAAGGTATTTTGTCAAATTTTAATTCTTAGTTATACCTACCATTTCAAAAGTAGCTAATGCCAAGAAAAGGTGAAAAATTGTTCATATGCATGATTACCTAATGTCTTGGCATGTATACCATCCAACCATGGAGGAACTTACAATACTGCCTTTCTAACACCGAGTATTTTCATAGTTGCAGGAGAAGTCCATATGTTTTCCTCGTTATCAGGTCTTAAATTGGTAATGTTTTAATCACAATGTTTCCTCTTGCCTTCAGGCTATAAATCTACAAATGGTAAAGCTTTAGGTATAACTCTGTCAAACACTAAAGTAGAGATAATGGAATAATACTTTAAAACACCGTTGCCCTTGATACCCTAACCACAACAGAACAATGCAAAACATGTGCCTTTTTATTATATTATATATAGTTATATATTTTACATTTATATGTACTGATTATATATTTCACACAGTGAAACATACTAGAATTAGTTGATAATTTATTTATTCCAATAAATAGAATTGGAATATAAATAATTAGGTTTAGAATATATATTAGAATATAAAAAGTATCAGTGCAATGTCTTCGGTATAAACTTGTGATACCTTCTAAGTGTTCTTGGTCTTCTGAATTCACATGGCAAAAAGCAATGTTGTTTTCCTCTAATCTATAAGGGATTTTACTCTACTGCTCTGTTTATTGTTTTAACTTGCTGGTCCCAAACTGTTTTTCTCCATATTTCTGAAGCATTCCTACTGATTATGCCCAAATATGATGTCTAAAAAATATTATTTTTCTGCAAGACTCATGGGTCCTAGGATCCCAGGTCCCAGTTATCTGCATCATGAGATAACAGAGGCAAGACTTCTCACCTAGGCCCATGCAACATGCCAACAGAAACTAATTGAAGACCCATCTCAATTTCTCATTTCCTATATTTCAGGGCCCCAATTCCTTGAGATGCAGGAATTTGCAGTAAGCAATTGTGAAATGCAAGGCAACTTAAAATGAAGGATGAGATCACCAAATCTGAGAGAAAGTACTGTAATTCAAACTTTCAATTTACAGATGACTAGCACATATCAGTGAACAAGATCACAAAGTGTCATAAACTATTTTTAATACCCCTCCCCTAATAATTAATGAAAGATTTCAGTCCAGCATAAGTGGGCCAAAAAAATAGTTCCTGGAAGGAAAGATCCTAAATTGGTCTACCAAGTCCTGGAAAACTTGACATAGAGATCAAATTTAATTCAGAAAAACATTAATTGAGAAGATTCTTAGTGCTTCAAAACACTGGTAATTCAGTACAACTTGGTTCTGTGGTATAAAAATGTTGTCACTTTCAAACCAATGATAACCTATATTTAAGGAAAGTGTATTCCTTTTCAAATAAACTTTTTAAAATCCCATTTGCCAAAATAACTTTTGACAAATAGATGAAACTTAGTGACATTACAAGTTTTTCAAGTGTAGGGAACAGGTTACAATAGAGTTGATTTATTTTCCCAGCACTAATGTCAAACAGGTTCACCCATTCATTAAAGCATAGAAATAGTACCACCCACCATTTGTGTTGCTCAGTAGGTGCCTTCCAGAAATGTGTTAAAGAGATCAGCTTTCCATATTTCAAACCCAAACATTAGCTAATAAAGTTAATTTCATCACTTAATAAGGTAGTTTTTAAAAAGTCACAAATAGTTGCCTTATCATATGTTGTTTTATGTTTTCCCTATCTGTATAACATAGTAAGAAATATGACTTAAATCTTGAATATTGGTACTCCTCAGACATATGTCATAAAATCCATCTTCTATTTCTATCACATTCCTCTATAGTAGTAAATTTTAATTTTCTTCTTTTTCCAAAACTTATAATTAGTAGAAAATATTATCCCATGTAAAATAAAATAATCACAAACCATTGTACAAAGCCATTTATAAAAATTGGTAGTTAGGAATACATTCTAAGCCATTATTAAACTTTCTTATTGACTAAAGATTAATCTTCCAAATGGATGAGAATAAAATCATGTCTAGGTGTTTCATGTCTCCAGTCTTCCAAATTGTTACTGCAGATGTATAAATTATGGAAATATAAGCTGACATCAATTCAAGTATATGCAGGTTTGAAACTCCATGGAATGTATATAAACCTTTCAAAGTATTAACAGTTTAACAGAATGACTATCAGGAAGTTTAAACCAGAGAGGAATAATAGTCAAGACATAGAATGAATGAAAAATGGAACAAGAGGCAAGTACAGCTAGACTATTAAATGTACACAAATGACAAAGGAAGTGGTAAATCTGAAATAATTCTTGCAAAAGGGGTTGGTTGACAATGATAGAAGGAGTCACTCTGATCCAGGAGTATTGGACAATTAGATGGGTATATTTAATTGTAACACACTTGCACAACCTTTTGAAATTCAGTTAAAAAACACAACAAAAACAAAAACACACAAAAATCACAACTAAACAGCAATCTCTAGAAAGTATGAATATGGCCTCTCAAAATTTTAAGCAGTTAATGAAGAACAGTTTTGGGAAAAGCAAACAAAACTGTTCAAAGAGGGAAGTTTGGGGTAGAGGAGAATTTTGAACAGGTTTAAATAGATTGTCTAAGGTTATAAATCACCTACACCTGCTGAAAATATTATCTTTCTTCTGTGAGTTCTCTTTGTCTGAACTGGATACTCCAGTCCTGAGACACACTTGATAGCTTGTGAAGATAGCATGGAAGAAACAAGATCAAGAACCCATTACTCCACTGGAGAGAAAACAATCCTCTGTTTTCTCCCATCTCACTTCACTACTCTTTCTTCATACTTTTAAGTCAATTAATTTTGAATTATGTATTTCCTTCTTTGTTCTGGCAAAGTAATTGGTCAAAGTAATTCACTACATATTATTTACCATTTTTTTCTATCATGCTGTTTACATGTCCAAGCGAGTCCATTAAACTTCCCTCTTGCATATGGTTGCCATGAAACAACATCTATGTTAATGAGGACAAATCTAATATAAAATTTTGTCTCCAGGAAACAAGCCCAAGAAAGTGTGATCACAAATATTTGGCTATACTTTTTTTCTGTTTGCTTTTACCTTGAAAGTCTTCTGTCTAAAGTGCCCAGAAAAGTAAGTGCTCCATTCCTTTTTGGTTCAATCAATTCTAATCTCAAAGATATATTTTGCTAACAAGATGCTTAGAGGAAACCGAGAAATACTGCACTTTTATCTTCTCTCTTAAGACTTTCTTTAGATACCATATCAGGAACAGGGAAGTTATTCTTTGCAAAATTACTTCAATAGATTATATTTCTCTTGGTTTTGCATTTGCTCAACAAGATGTATGGAGGAGAATAGAATTAAATCACCCATACCTTGGAAGAAAGTGTCTGTTACAAAAGGACAATGCTTCTATGTCCTACTTCTATGTCCTTCTCTTAGCTCTTGCCTGATTTCCAATTAATCACAGCTTATGGCTTCAAGTGTAGCGAAGCTGAAGGACTATACAGTCTCCGCCACTGCTGTATCTTCATGATTTCTCTTTTTAAACTCTTTTATGTTGCCTCATTTCGATGTGGAATTTTTTTCATGTCTTCATTCAATCTATTCTGCATAGTAGTGAGCCAAATAGGCTCCGTAAAATCACTTTAGGTAGCAAAAATATTAACAAAATGTATACTGAAAAGTTTTGGCCTCCCTCCACTGCTGAAGCCAATACGCTTATCTAGGGCTTCTAGTTAAGCTTCCATTTACTCATTTCTTTTCTGAACCCAAAATTTTTGGCGTACATAATAAGAGAAATCTTCACTATATTACGTTTTTAAGGATATTATGTTTTGTGAGCCACTTAGAAATTAGGAAATAGAAAGGTTTGGAAAAAATTATATTAAGTGAAGTAAGCCAGGCCCAAAGAAACATAGGTCCCATGGTTTCCCTTATTTGCAATATCTAGTATAGGTATGAGTCAAGCGGAAAAGGTCAGATAATGTGATGTTAGGAAAATGAACCCTTAAATATGTATTTTAATGTTTTCGTTTCTTTCATGCATGTGTTTCTAACGCATTTATAAGATTATTTCTTTGTTGCTGTGTATGTCCCTCCCCCACAGTGTAACCCCCGCTTTCACTATATTTGATGTCAGTATAACATGTGGAGGAGATGGGGACAAACAAGTCGTTTAAGGATTCAGGTGGACCTGTTGCAACAATGAGAAGTACAAAATGTCATGTCAAAACCAGCTTTACAATGTCGGTGTGGGGGGGGGTAGGGGGGTATGATTGGGTGGGGGGGAGGGGGGAGGGGAGGGGGGAGGCTGGGAAGGGAGGTGAAGGGTAAACAAAGGAGGAGGCTGCAATGCTTGGTAAGAAATGTATGCATTATCCTGCCCATGTAATTGTAACCCCTCTGTACAGTATGTTCTCAAATAAAATAAAAAAAATAAAAGAAATGTGAAATCATTGGTTTGAAGTATCCAGTTAGATTGTTTTTCTCAGTTTCACTGCTTCACAGGCAAAGACATTGTGGAAAGTGTTACAAACACAAAAGTGTAAATCCAATACCTTCTTTCATTGTGGAGATCACTTTCTCCCTAAATATTTTGACCCAAATTATCTTTTTCAGAGAATGACTGGTAATTAAAGGTTAATTCACAAATTTTGAAGTCTTTTTTTAAAGAAATTTGAATTTAAATTCCACTACAACCTTGTTTCACACAGTGAGAGTATATTTCGTGGATAAGGACAATTCTCAAGGGAACCTACAGGATTTACAGCAAGGTTTCTGAGGTTTGTTTGTTTCGTGTTGTTTAATGTGAAAAAGAGCTATCTTTAGCCACATTGCTCCCACTCTACTAAGTTACCATGGATTTCTTTGCATGAAAGCCTACATAGGGAAACCGATTTTTTTCATTTGTGGTTGTTGTTTTTGATGTACTATGTGATTTCTGTTTTCTTTGGGTTTTCCCCTATGGTTTATCCCTGCTGTATTTGACTTTGTATTGTGTATACATTTACCATAATTAGGAAAGGGAAGAGGAACAACAAAATGGTGAGACAAAGGACAAAGTAAAAACCAATGCAATAGCAATACTCACAAGACAATATGTTGGAAATGTGCATTAAAACTTGGGAGGTATGAAGGGGTGAAGGAAAACTGTGAGAAAAATGAGGAATGGTAAAAAGTTTGAAAAGTTATGTATTCACTACCTTACAATTACTGTAACCCCACTGTACATCACTTTTACAATAAGATTAAATAATGAGCTGCATAAAAAATATAATTTCACTGTATTGATATAGTAAATATTATTCTTTATGTATAAACTTTTTATAAAGCAATACTTTTTGGCATCTAATTTGAATTAATTACCCCTTCTTTATCAGAGGGTCATCAACTTGAATTTTATCCTCTAGACAATATTTTCACAATGAATTTGCCAATATTTTGAAAAAAGAATAAATTTAGTACTTTTTTATACTAAAACCGAAAACAGTTTAATTCTATGGAAACACATAACTTTTAAAGGTAAATAAGTTGTTAAGAGGACCGAGTATATGTTCATATGACTAATAACTACTCATTTTTAAATTCTCAACATTCCATACCTGAGAGATTCAAAACAGTACCTGTTTTCATGTTATGAAATTCTGCAATAGATGCACTTTCCAATGGGCTGTTATAGATTGAGAAGTCAACAGAAAAATAGCCATATTCTGGTACAGGATAAAACTATGAAACATCTGTAATAATTAATTCTTCAAGAGTAACAATTTTTATCAGAGTAAGCTATTATTTCTATGACCATCAATCCCAAGATTTATGCCATAAAGTCATCCTATCCCAACAGTTTCCAATTTGTAAGGTGCACCTTAAAGTTACTTAATTCACATCATGAATAGCTTATCTCTATTGTGAAAAAATACTCTACCTCTGCTAATGTGATGCCCTCCTTGTTCTGGAAAGAAGACCACAACAAACTGAGTTGCATCATTTTTCCCCCAGTGGTATTCTTGAGAATAGAACTTGCAAATATTATGTATATTTATACTTTTAAAACTATCATAAATATTCAGGATGCTAAGATCAGAAAATTATGGAACAAAGCCCACCCAGGCAGGAATGTTTCTTAGAATCTTATCTTCAATACTTCTCAGAAAAAAACAGGCACAAGTGCCACTGAGGTTGAAGTGGTGGGGAACAAGCCTTGAGCATAACCAGGCTCAGAGAGTGTCCAGGCCCAGAGTTCAAGCTCTAGGACAAACCAATAAAACAAAAACAAAAATGAAAACAAACCCCAAACCTAGCATTTTTCTCAATGTATAGAGAGGCACATAATTAAGGAAATTGCTTACTGTGTTTCATATAGGTAGAAGAAAGAAGATGTCACACAATTACTCTCTTCATACCATATTATACCAAACCCTCAAAACATTGCTCTTTTTCTAAATTTGTAAATTAATGTCATCCATTTGTTGGCAACTCTGTCTAGATTATTCACATTATCATGTTGTACATGAAATGTTGGGAATTATCTATTAACTAAGTTCTAATTATAACTCTCTTGAATGTATATTCTAGGAAAATAGAATACCAGAATCATTTAAATTAAACCCTCTACTTAAAAATAATTTTGTAGAATCTTATAGACTATTAAATTACAAACAAAACCAAAATATTTATTTAAAATCTAAATTCTAATTTAGCAAGGTCTACAAAGTCCTACATTAGACAATCTTTGCTTTTTCTCCAGGCTTAAGCTTTTGTAATCCTTCATCATTCTGTTGGAATCCAACAGAATGATGCTGGATTACTTACTTTTGCAAATTTTTAGATAGAAATCATGAGCCATTTTGCATCTGGGAATGTTCTATAATGAAGAGAGCATTTAAAACACAAGTCAGGATTACGTATGAGTTGCATTTCAATAGGAAACTTGACTTCTTAAAACCTAGTGACAAAATTAGCCCAATCTTCCAACTGTGTATTCCTTTCTAATTGTTTGGATTGTTTTATTGAGATGAAATTATACTACCTGATCCAGGGAAGGTATCACTATGTAATTCTACTCTCTAATCTCCTGTCTTAGTCAGAGTGCTAGAATTCCAGGCTTGTATCACATTGCCTTGCCATAGTTTGTTGGTTTATTTAATCTAGAAACAGACTAGCAATTTTGAACTCCTCTTATGATCTTATCCACTAGACTGACTGCTCATACTGTTTATGTACTATTTTCAAAGATGTTCTAGCATTTGACAAGGATATGAACATTTTCAGATGCACCTGCAGGGGTCTCTGATTCCTTCCTCCATGGACTCGATCCTGTTAATAATGATTACTTGACTCTCTTACTATCTCCGGTCCCTACCTATGTAGTATTCTCAACTTTTTTGAAGAAATTTCACTTGTGGGCTTTCTAATATTACAAATTGTCACTTGATTCTAGTCTTACTCAGAACATATTTTCTATTGTTTTCTAACTTTTCTACATATTCTGAGAGTTGTTTCATTTGTGTATTTGTGAGTGCACATATAAGTGCCTCTGTGTGTATGTGTATGTTTGTATGTATGTATGTATGCAAAATCCTCAAGCTCTTATTCTTCAGCAATTTGCTCATGATTGGTATTCCATCTTTTGGCTGTTTAATTATACATAGTGTCACAAAGCCTGTTCTTCCCAGGCTGGATGCAAACTGAACTTCCCAGACTCATTTACATTTTTAGATTTTATTTTTCCAGGAGTATCAACTTTTACACTACAAACATTTTTGTGAGTGTAAAGTCTAACCTGTAGCCCAGATTTTTAACTCAAGAATTCATATAAAGATAGATGAACATACACATTACATATCCTGGGTGTATACTGTTAGAAATGTGATCGTAAGCTGAGTAGTGGTGAGATCTGAGGATTGGGGTTTAAAGCCAGCCTGGGTAGGAAAGTCCTGGAGACTCTTTTCTCCAATAACTACCAGAAAACTGGAAGAGGCACTGTGGTTCAAGTAGTAGAGCTCTAGTCTTCAGCTGAATAGCAGAAGGACAGCGCCCAGTCCCAGAGTTCAAGTGCCAGGACCAACAACAACAAAAAAGAATATAAGAAAAGGAAAGAAAAAGAAATGTGATCTTAGCCACCAGGTTCATTGCTAGTATAATGCATGTTCTCTCAAGATGGACTCTTTTTTCCAGTTAAGTCCATGCTCTTATATCTGACGTGCATTGGAAACATAATCATTCTTCCATTTTACTTTTTTCAAATTTTCCTGATTAGCAAGCATGATATAGAAAGGGAGTGGCCTCATGCTTCATGTTCCACTTAGTAGCAAGCATGACTTAGAAAGGGAGTGGCCTCATGCTTCATGTTCCACTTAGTAGTAGTGCTTTCTCTATATCACTCCCATAAATCTACATACTGGACTTGGCTTTATTGTTTCAATGTTGTCTTATTTCTAAAGTCTTCTATATTGCATTGAACCCTTATACTAAAACACAGAACTTCTCTGTTTCCTATTATTGCTATTGTTTCTCTTACTTTTGTTAACTCCTGTACACTTGGGAAATTAATGTACAGCTCATACACTCACAACCAAAATGATCTGAGAATCTTCTTCCTATTTCAAATTCACCTTAATTTACAGAGCACTTAAGACGTTTGAACTCACTACAATGCTTGATAAGAAATGTACTCACTATCTTGCTCATGTAATTGTAACCCCTCTGTACAGTATTTTCACAATAAAAAAAGAAGTTTGAACTCAATGTACTCATGGATAATTTATAAGCCATTTAACTTTCATATTTTCTCTTTACTGACTTGTCTCTGAAACATGTGTTAGCTCATATCCAAAGGTGTCCTTGTGCTATTTCAATGAAGCCAAAAAAGATTCGTTTTATCTGGAGCAGCACCATAGAATGTTACTGGAAGTAAATGGAAGTAAAGGATGTGGAAACTGATCCAAGGAGAGGAATTGAACATAGAGGAATGACAAAGTTCAAGAGTTCTTTATTCAATCATCTGTTGTTTCATTTGTTCATTATTGTAGATAGTACTACAAGAAAGTTGAGAGGGAAGTATTTCTGACACACCAGTTTTCTTTCCACTCAGCTTTGAATGAAATTGTTTAAACACTGTTAGGTCCTTTTGGTCAAGGATATGATTTAACTAACATTTTTGTTGATTTTCTGTCTGCACATCATCTGTACATGTTTGAAAGTGAGATGTTAAGGCCCCTATATACCATGGTGCTAGGAATTTTCACTCCATTTAGTCCTATTAATGCTTGTTTTAGGTTTTTAATGCTCAAACAATGGTGCATATATACTCAGAATTACTTCCTCTTGCTGAATTGACCTGTTTGTCATTTTATATAATGACCTTACTTGTTTCTTTTTACTGTTTTTATTTTGCTTCTATTTGATTTGATATTAGGATGTTGACCCCTAGTTTCATTTGGTTCCTGTTTGCATGGAATGTTTTATTCCATGAGATTCTTGTGAGCAACATATGATTGTGTCTTTTCTTAAAAATCTTTTGAACCACTCAATGCTTTGAACTTTGAATCAGAGAATTTAATCCATTTACATTCAAGGTATTTCTTGATAGATAAAATCTTACTGTTGTCATTATGTAATTTCTTTCCCAGCTTTGTGGTTCCTTTCTCCCTCTTCCACAGTTTCCATTGCAGGTTACATGAAGTACTCTAAAATGTGTTTGAGTCTTTACTTAGTTTTAGATAGTGTGCTAGATTTTTACATTGTGGTTACCAGAACGCTTATAAATCATTTTTAAAATTATAATACAGTATTTTGAGAGGATGGGAACTTAGCACAATTATGTTGAGATAAGAATAGAAACAAGTGAACAAAAGAACAAGAGAAGCTCGACGCTGGTGGCTCATACCTGTAATCCTAGTTACTTAGGAAGCTGAGATCTGAGGATCATGGTTCAAAGCAAAGCCCAGGAAGGAAAGTCCTTGATGCTCTTATCTCCAATTAACCATCAGAAAATTGGAAGTGGAGTTGTGGCTCCAAGTGGTAGAGCACTAGGCACAGAATTCAAGTCCAACTACAACAAAACAAAGCAAAACATAGTTTAAAAAGAACAAGAGAAAATATATTAATAAGAAAATATGCTACTAGTGGTTGGTTGATAGTATATCCCGCATTGACTTCTGATCATGCTGGTGTTTGAACTTCCAAGACAAGTGTGCTACCAGTTGAGTTACATTTTTAGCCCACATTTTGAATTTTTGAAATCTTATTCTACATTTTTCTATATTTTCTATTACCTGATACACAAATATAGTTATTTTTGTTGTCTGTATACTAAAGATATGAGCAATTTATATATTAATTTTATAATACTAAAAATATTAGAGTGCTCTGAATTTGTATAATTACTTTTACAAGTGAGATTTCTTTATTTGTTGTTGTTTATTGAACTCAGAGCCTTGAACTCTCCTTTGGCTTTTTTTGCTTATGGGGGGCACTCTACCACTTGAGCCACTCCTCCATTTCTGAAGTTAATTGTAGATAAAAGTCTTGTGAATTTTCTGCCTGGGTTGGCTCTGAACTCAGATCACAGCTCTTGAATAGCTAGGATCATAAATGTGAGTTTTATATTTCCTGTGCATTTTTATTATTCATTGGTCTTTCTTTCTGTTTGTATAATTTCTTTTACCATTTCTTAGGGGCCAGGACTGATGAAGTTACATTTTCTAAGCTTTTTGATAGAGTCACAGATATTTTTGGGTATAATATGCTTGAATAAAAGGGTTTTTTTTCCCCTTCAGTGCTATGAAAATCTTATGCACTGTCCTGAGCTGCATGGCTTCAATTGAAAGTCTGCTATCAGAAGAACTGAATCATTCCCATGTGTTATTTGTGTATTTTGTATTCCTTTTTGCTTTTACAATACTAGTCTTGGGGTTTAAACTCAGGGTGTGGGCGCAATTACTAACCTTTTTTGCTCAAGGCTAGTGCTCTATCACTTGAGCCACGGCTCCACTTCTGGCTTTTTGGTGGTTAATCATAGACAAAGTCTCTTGGACTTTCTTGCCTGGGATGCCCTACACTCTGATTTGTGCCTATAATCCTATCTACTCAGGAAGCTGAGATATGAGGATAAGTTGTTTTCCTGTTGTGTTCTTCAGCCTTGAGAATTTTCTCTGTATATTTTACCTATGAGAGCTTGGGATAGACTTTGATATTTGTATTTGTATTTGTGCATGTCTCATGTCCATAGGTATAGTGTCCAGGAAATTAGAGACTATAAAAACTACTCTATTCTTTAGAGACTACCCTCAGACAGAGAGTAATCGGCCCTACAAGCCTCTCTCAGGGAACAGGGAAGACCCAGAACTTTGATGCACATTTATCAGCCTGTGGTCAGACACTGAACGTTTCTGTCCAGCTCTGGGCATAATCATCATGGTTGGGCCAGACTTAGCATATACCTGTGGTCCCCAAAGTCCCCGTGCAATGTCATACTCTGAGCCCACAGCCCACCAAGAATAGCACACTAGCATACTAGAACAAGGGTCACACTTGTATGGTTTGCTTATACTTGAGGTAGACTTGTGGCTCAAGACCACTGCAACCAGCCTTTGGTGGTCCTAGCTGGAGCAGAAGTTGGATAGACTTGGACCATGGCTTCCCCTTGTTTGGGAGCTGCTTCAGAGGCTCTGTCCACAGGCAGGCTTGTGGATGGGGATATTAAGACTTCTCCAGTGTGAAGTTTTACCAGCCCAGTACTAGATTCCAAGGCAAGGTCTTGGTTTACCACCTTGTCCTACCTCCAGTGAAAGGGGTCTTTAACTATGCTGCTCAGGGTGAGGTAGTATTGGTAAAGGAAGACCATCCCTCCCAACCCCACCCTGATGATAATGTGAGTCATGACTAAATCTCATAGTTCAAAACCCGGACTGCCTAAGTAGATACAGAACCCCACTTTCAGGCCAGTAGTGATATAGGCTGAAAGGTGAATTTATCCTTTTCAAACACAGGTCTCTACCAAATGTTATGGAATTCTACAGCACTATTGTTAGGCTGATGAGAGCTGAGCTGGCCAAGATTTAGTACAAATGATGGCAGTATTCTATTAGACCCCAGGGCTTGTGCTAAACTGGGTCACACTTTTGTCTCACACTCTTGAGTAGTATGTACAGATATTCCATAGGCCACTCCAAAGCTAGGATTCTTATATTTGAAATTTGGGTCTGTCTTGCTGCACAAGTCTCTCTGCCCCATACCAGAGCTGGTCAGATCTTGTCTGGGCTCTAACTTGTGTACAGCTCTTCAGTTGCTACTATTTCCCCCACTTTCCCTCCCCCTCCTCACTGTGGGGGCCAAACACAGGGCTTCTAGATTTCAAGTCTAAGTCCTGGACTTAATTCTCATTCTTTCCTTCAAACATGCTGAGCAACTTGGTAGTGGGAAAGAAATGAAATAAGCAACTCTTTTCGTGCCTGAGTGTGTTTATTGTGTCATCTTAAAAACTGGGACTTAAATTCCTTAGTTCATGCACTGTAACTTGGCATGTGAAAAGCCACTATGCCTAAGGATTATCTGAGAATCTTACTCAGGCTTTCTTGCTCCACCTCTGTGTCAAACACTTTGGATTCCAGTATCAGTGACTTACTTGATTTAATTAAGGCTGAGGTCTGAAAGATGAAGATTCATAGCCAGCCCAGGCAGAAAGTGTGTGAGAAACTGTCTCCAAAGTAACAAGCAAAAACCAGGGTTGGAATTCTGGTAGAATTCTGTCAGCTTGAGCTGGGCACCGGTGGCTCACACCTGTAATCCTAGCTACTGAGGAGGCTGAGATCTGAGGATCATGGCTCAAAGCCAGCCTGGGCAGAAAAATCTGTGAGACTTTTATCCCCAATAAACCACTAGAGAACTGGGAGTGGTGCTGTGGCTTAAGCGGTAGAGTGCTCGCCTTGAGCTGAAGAGCGCAGGGATAGTGCCCAAGGCCAGAGTTCAAGCCCCACAACTGACACAAAAAATAGTGACAGTTTAGCAAACAAGTCAAGTGAGCATGAGCACCTGTGTTTGAGTATCGGACTAGTAGACAAAGCAAAACAAACAAACAAACAAATAACAGGGAAATCCCCAAACTTGGGTTAAGGATTTTTAGCAAAACTCGAATTTTATTGTCTGTAGTCTTCCTCTCTCTTGCCTGTACCCATCCTCTCTCCTTCCATTGTCCCCTATCTCTCACCCTCCATCTCCTTTCCTTCTTTCCTCCCTCTTTTCCTCTCTTCTTCTTCCTCCCTCTCCTTCCTTCTTTTTTTCCCTCTTTTCCTTTCTCTGTTCCTCCTTTCACTATCATTTGTTTCTTTAGATAAACATGTTCCATAGTGAAAAGGAAAAGTTTTCTATAGCTCTGAGAATTCTGAGTAGTGACATGTCAAATGTCATAAACACATGTCTGAAGGTAGTAAACCCATGTGTCACTTTTCTCTTTTCATTTCTTCATCTTAGTGAACATGATACAGTTATTTGTCTCTTACCCTGTCTCTTGAAGAGAAAAGGAAACACTCTTAACTATGAAAAAAAGCCAATGATTCTCTTATAGCTGTTTAAAGTCAAGATATTCATTGACTTATTGAGTATATAAGTATTGACATTTTAAAAATACTTTCTTTTCCAGTTGGAATTCAGTATACTTTATGGCCTCTGTTTGTTTAAAACTTGTATAATATCCTGAATTGATCGAATTTTATAAATAAAAGATCATCTGGCTCCCCAGAATTTTTTCCATCGTGTTTGAATGGAGCTTTATTTTCAGTAACAAGCTACACCTAAAAAATGGATTTGTGATGAATAAAGAAATGATGCCAATTTTCAGTTCTGTTTTTTAGAAAAGCCTGTTTAAGTCTCTTGTTTCCATCACTTTATCTTTCCTCTGTTCATAGGAAATTGGTCCAGGCTTCTATTACCTGACTTCTTGGGTTGTTTGGAGAGGAGTCTAGGATGAAATAATTTTGAGTCAAGGCGCTGGTATTGATGAATATGGAGACCTCTGTGTAAGTAAAAGAAGACAGTGTACCACCCTCCCTCTCCATGGGAACAGCCCAGTCACCAGCAAAAAAGCAGTAACAAAAACACAATGATACACCTTCATCAGTTCTGGAAATATAGAATGACTTAATCCACACTCTAAAGATATCAGCAGTTTTATATTAGTAGCATGCAGGATTGGTAAAGTTGACAGCTTTTTTTTTTAATGAAACACAATTGTGCTGGGGAATTAAGGGGGAGGTATTAGTCATGCTATTTTAAACTCCATAGCCTACCATGTCCAAATCTATGATTTTCAAAACATAGAATTATTTTAAGATGTTAATTTTCACATACAACCCTAGATGACATAGTGAAATGGATATTCTATGTTTATATGGAATAACTGAGTGCTAAAGCTGTGAAAATAGACTGACAGATGAATGATACCTTGACATTCAGATGCACTGGTAATTACAAAAGTTATTTTCAAAATATGCACATTGATAAATTCTGAACAAAAATTAAATAATTGCAGTCTGTAAAATTCAACATTTATTAAAAATTTTTGAACTATTTTTATATGAATAAATACGTGTTATAAGACAACTATAGTCTTTACTTGCTTCCCTTTTCTTTAAATGTTGGATGCTTCCATGATATGTAATTACAATATTTCATTTATTAATGCTGCTACTGATATGAATGCAAAAATTTCTCTTTAAAATATTCCTTTCAATTTGTCTGCATATGCATCCAGAATTGAGATTGCTAAAACTATGGTCATTCTATTTTTAACTTTTTAAAGAAACTGTCATACTGTTTTCCACATTGGTTTGAAATACTGTTTTTGAGTATACAAAAAAGTTAATGGTAAATAATAGTTTCTGTAATGAGAAAGACAGCTTTACATAATGAAATCTTTATCACATACACACAACTTTAAATATCCCACTTTATTAAATATGTAAGGTCTTATATACATGGATTCAATTACAGAAATGAATATTTTGTAAATGAATATTTTGTAAAATGAATATTTTGTAAATTAAAAAAAGTCTCAGACTTTCCTGCCCAGGCTGGCTTTGAACTGGATACACAGATCTCAGCCTCCTGAGTAGCAAGGATTACAGATGTGCTCCACCAGTGCTGGGCTTAGGAGTGAAAAATTTTAGATCACTATTTTGGGGAGTGCCACCCTTCTTTTGGAAACCAGTGCACTAAAAGAATAAGACCTATTATGTAAATACATGTAAGTACATGTGAATACATGTCTATTAAACTGTTAAACAAGAAAAGGAAAACAATGCAAATATAAGAAAGACGAGATAAATGTAAGAAAACACTAAATCAGAATGAATCACAAAGAATAGTTTCTTAAAAGCCCAATTTCTGCTAAATATGCAGAAAACTAGAAAGTGTTGCTCTCATTCTAACAAGAAGAAAATTTGATTTTACCAGAAAAGAGGTTTCAGGTCAATCCAACAGTCTGAAGTCTAAAGAAAACAGATCCCTACAAGGGTTGGGGCATGAATCCTGCTTACCTTTGGTAGAACATGGGAGAAAGAGATGCCTGTCACCATTCAAAAGGGCAAGAAGAATTCAGCAAAAACTCTATATCAATTTTTAAAAGCCAAATATGGTCTAGAATGGATATATAGAGCTTTTGAGGACCACAGACAAAAGAGGATTTTGTTCCAATGAGGACAGTCTCTTCAGACATGCCTTCAGTGGTTACTTATGAGAAAGTTTGGGTAGACATCAGAGTTCTCAAAACCCCAGGTAGTGCAGTTCTGGAAAATGAATTCTGTCTGGGATTTTGGATACCCATATGACAGAAAGTTTTTCAGGAAGAAAAACAAGCTGTCATCTCTAGGACAAAAGTAAAACATATTGTAGTTTAGGAAAGGGCTAAGAAAAAAAACAAAAATATTGTTTTGATTATGGGATGCAGAAAAATTTTAAGTAAACTTTATTATTATTAAGGTGTTGTTCAGTGATACTACATTTTGATAAGTCAGGTAAAGAGTACCTTTCTTTTGTGGAGACAATGTTCCCTCTTCCTTTGTTTACCCCATTTTTCTCTCTTGTCCCTGCCCACAAGGTACATACTTCATTTTCCACATAATGTATACTGCATAGCATGCTTGTGTTTGTTCACCTTTCTTCTCTCTCCTTGAATTCTCATTTGACTCCCCTAAGATACCCTAAAGCAAAAAAACACTACCATCAATATCAACAAAAACAGTAATAACAAAACCTCCTTCATTTCCTGGAATTCATTTTGATACATAATATTTTAAAGGTTCAGAGAATTTATACCTTTGACTCCCCCCCTGTAAGCATACCCTCCTTTACTCTGACTTTGTGAATTCCTAGATTCTTGTACAAATTATCATATCATATTATATTTTAGATCTAGCTTCCATGTATGAAAGAAAACATGAGCCATTTGTCTCTCACAGCTTGGCTTATTTCACTTAGCATGATTTGTTTTAGGTCCATCCATTTCCCTGCAAATGACATAATCATATTCTTTTTAATGGCTGAGAAAAATTCCATTGTGTATAGATCCATTTTATTGATCCATTTATCTGTTATAGGGCTTTTGGACTGATTCCATAACTTGGATATTGTAAATAGTGCAGCAATAAACACGGATGTGCAAGTGTTTTTTTTTTTGTGTCCTGATTTATAATGATTTGTGTAGATGCTTAAGAGTGGTATAGCTAGGTATAGGAAATTTATATATTTCATTTTTTGAGGAACCTTCAAGCCATCTTTCAGAGTGGCTGTAGTAGTTTACATTTCTACCAACAACAGGTAGCAGAATTTTTTTCTGGGACAAACCAATATAACTATACTACTGTTGGGGAAGGAAAATGACCCCTTACAAGACTTCTTGATAAGATTAGTAATTTGGCTATAAGTGAGGAAGATATATAAGATCACTGGGGGATAACACATATCTCAAATATCAGAGTAAAGGGCTCCTTATGATAAACTAAGCCACAAAAATGGCAATATATTAATAATAACACTACAGGTAAACAAAAAATGAATAATAAACAGAGAGACCTTACCTCCACTAAAGCATGTTAAATCTAAGAATGAAGAATTATTGAGGAAAAAACAACCCCTACCAGCATACTAACCTCCAAACTAAGGAATAAGTGATACTGGAGGAATTTTAAGTTGATGCTTCATTTGGGGGTAACTATAGCAATAAAATTTCAATAAGCTCAATGCTTATTTTACCCAACTGCTCATATTAATTATCTAGTAAAAGAGCCATAAAAGGCATTTACCTTTCCAGGCATATAATATTTATTTCAGTATCTAGTATACAAAAAAAATCATACATGCTGGCAGCATGTAGATTTGGGTATCTGTTTACTCTTTCTTTGATGGTCACTATGTAGGATGGAACAGAACCCCCAGGCCTGTGACAACTAGGAGATCAAAACAGTCATCACCAGCAACAAGAAAGCACAGACTTTCTCAGCTCTTTGGATATCCTTGTTATTCAAGATATGCAGTACCAAAGGAGAAATTGATGGCCCTTGTATGAAGAATAGAGCACATTGCAACATAGATGATAAAATGTGATGTGTTCAACTGGAACACATAGTGCTGGCTGGAAAGTTGCTTTATAGATTGCAGGCTACATAGGAAAAGCCCCAGCAGCCTTCATTTCCTTCTCTACTTAAAGAGAAAAGTGGCCTTCCCTTCTCTAAAAACTCTTTGGGCTCTGTCATATATATCTGTGAGTATGATATGAAATGTGGAGATAAGTCTAGGAATGTCTTAGAAACAAATGTGTCCAGGTATTTGAGCTAAAAGTCTGGGACTCTTTGCTAAGCTCCCTCCCCTAATTAATTTCTCTACCAGACATTTCTTACAATTTGTATTGCTTTGGCCTTAATTATATAAACAGGCTTGGTCTTTTCCTGCCTTTGGGAAGGATATGGGGGGAAATTCTGGCTTGAGATATTCATGCTCTAGTTATGCAGCCACCTGATAACTTTCATCAGCTTTTTATTGTTTAGGTGGTCAAAGTGTGGCTGTAACTTGACTTTAATGTATATTTCAGAGAGTTCTTAAGTGTAAAAGGTAAACATATATGAACAGATAGAGAGTTTTAGAAGAAAGATAGGAAGTGTGAGTAAAATGGGCATGATAGAAATAGTGAATTCCTTTAACAAGCCTGTTAACAGACTAGACTAAGAAAACGAAAATTGGTATATTTGAAGAAAAAAGGAACCAAAGTGGAAAAGTTTATAAAACAGCATCAAAAGTCTCCCGTGTGTGTAATTTTAACTTCAGAAGAAGATAAACAGGAAGAAGGGTGAGAAGAAATATTCACAAGAACTAACAGTGCAAAGGATGATTCACAGATTCAACAAATCAGGAAACTCCAGACAAGATAAATATTAAACAAACAAAATGCACACACCTATAGATTGGAATAACTTCCCAGCTTCCCAACTCCCCAAATAACAGACAAAGAGAAGCTCATCATTGGTGGTTTATGCCTGCAATCATAGCTAATCAGGAGACTGAGATCTGAGAATCATGGTTCAAACCCAGCCCGGGCAGGAAAGTCCGTGAGACTCTTATCTTCAATAAACCACAGAAAACCAGAAGTGGCGCTGAAACGGTAGATCACTGGCCTAGAGCCAAAGACTGCAGGGACATAGCCCAAGTCCACGGTAAAAGCCCTACAACCGACAAAAAATGACAGCGAGGGTCTTCTTGAAGCCTACCAAAGAAGAAAAAATGGTCAGGTATAAGAACAAAAATTAGAATTTTAGGGGCTGGGAAGGTGGCTCATTGGTAGAGCACTTGTCTATCATGCATGAGGCCCTGGGTTCGATTCCTCAGTACCACATAAGCAGAAAAAGCTGGAAGTGGGGCTGTGGCTCAAGTGGTAGAAAGCTAGCCTTGATCTGAAGAGCTGAGGGACAGTGCTGAGGCCCAGAGTTCAGGCCCCATGACCAGCCCCCCCACACAAAAAAAATAAAAAAAATTAGAATTTTACTAGATTCATTAGAAATGCTGCAGGTCAAGACACAGAGGAATGGCAGAATTGCAGTATTGAAAAGCCAGAATTATTTAGGCAGTGAAAATATCATAGAGGAGAACTAAAGAAATGTATAACTATCAAAATATATCACTAATAAACCAGCTTTTTCAATCAAATACTTTCAAAACATTTTTTATAATCTTTAAGTAGTTGTACAAAGGGGTTTCAATTTATCCTGTCCGTTTATGAGTAAAATGCATCTTGATCAATGTCTCCTCTTCCATTGTTCTCTTCCATCTGCTAAGCTCATAAAATTTGTAAAGTTGCCTTCTTCCATTTTTACATATATTCATTGAACATTTTGACTGACTTTTATCAAGCCTTCCTCTCTCCATTCATCTGTCCCTCTCCCCTCGACTTATCTTCTCCCCTTCCACCTGCTGACAACACAAGTTATAGCTCTTTGGTATTCATTTTGTTGAACTGTAATAAGTGGATCAAGAAAATTCCATTACATGATGGAATTTTATTAATTTATCAGGAAAAATAATAACATGCCATTTGCAGGGAAATGGCTAGACCTGGAAAACATATTGAATGAAATAAGTCAGGCTCAGAGAGACAAAGGACACTATTCCTCTCATATATGGAAGTTTGATCTAAATTATAAACATATAAGAAAATATATACAATGTCATATACAGATATACACAAATTAACTAAAGTATGGTATAAATAGGGGATTGTTCTTAGTATAAGCTGGGAAGAGTCCCAAGGTGTAAATTCTATTTTTATTAGTTCTTTCATTGAACTTAGTCTGTGAGTTCTAGGCTGATGTTCTATGCTCAAATAATAGCCATACTCCAATATCCCATTCTAGCTAGCAATTCTACTTCCTAGTCCTAGGTATTACCTTCTCCAAACTTTCCCTCCTGTACAACATGAACAATGTTCACTTTTTTTGTAACTCAACAAGTACATAATACAAAACAAAAAAGATGTCTACATACTTATTTTTCCCAGTTTAAATACTCTGGTCTCCTAAGATAGATTTTTGTTTCTTTATTTTGGTCATCTTCTAAAAAAATTAAATGGCGAAATAAAAGCATTTGAAAAAAAGAATTGAAATCTATTTCTCATTATTTATTTTATTGTCTTTAAGCGCATGCACAAGAGTTCCATTATTTATTTTTATATGTGGTATATATTTGCTTTAAAAAAATATCTCTGGTGTTTCTGAAGCCTCTTAAAATGCTTTTGAATCTTTCATGAATATAACTTAAATGTATTTTAATGATGTACTTCAGAAGTAAAAATTTATGTTTTTAGATTTTTTGTGCAAATATTTATTTCATTCCATACTATACAATTAAACATCGTGTATTTTTATAATATACTGAACTTGAATTATGTTTACTTTGTTTTATATCCATAGTTATTGGTGTTTTAACCAATGAATTTCTGCCAAATTTTTACTGTGACTTCTCCATTTATGAATTAATCTGTTCATTTTTTGGTTAAAATTGCTGGTTAAAATTCATATTAAAGTGGATTTTTGAGAAAAGTGTTATGAGGTCCCAAAAATTGGCAATTACCTTTTATTACCCTTCACTTATCAATGACAGTCTAATAAAGAAAATAAATCTTACTTCATATTCTTTACTTTTTTTTGTTTTCTTTGTATGCTCTTCCTCCAAAGGGGAAACAAACAAAAAAGATCACATAGTAAATTAAAAAACCACCACAACAAAAAGAAATCTCTTGTGTCCAGATCTTGGGGTTCATTTCACTTAGCATTATCTTTTCTTAATTTTTAAAATGTATTTATTTTTTTTCTCCAGTCCTGTTTACTTTGTCGTATCTCCTTACATATTGTATTTAACATCCACATATCACGGAGACTTTACTTCTTATTAAAGAGAAATATTTGGCATCGGATTCCTAGGAGGATAAAGTTTGCTCAGAGCAGCCCCTCTCTCCATAATGAACTCCATCCTAGTTTGATGGCAAACCAGTTGTGACCTAACCTATGAGAACTCCTTTGTGTTATGGTATGGATCCAGTCTCATGATGGCTAGTCCTCAAATGCAACAGCAATGTTCATAGTTGGAGCTTTAGGTCATAAGGCCTGTGGCTTCATCAATGGGTTAATCTGTTGATGAGTTAATAATTTGATGGGCTATTGGGAGAGGATGATCACTTAGGCAGTGGAACCTAGATGAAGCAGTGAGTCCTTGGTGGGGTGCCCTGGGAAATGTGTCTTGTCTCTGTCCCACCCCATTACTTCCCATCCTACTTGAATTGAGCATCTTCCTTCACTGTGATGTTCTGCATTTCCTCAGGCCTAGAAACAATACAGAGACAACAACTGTGAATTAAGACCTCTGAAAACAAATCCTTCTTTACTAAAGCTGATTTTCTTAGGGAATTGTCAGTGATGGGAAACAAAGCTTTCATCCACACAATTGAGTCTTAACTAACCACCTGATAAGACTAGAGGCAACTTTCTTAAATGTAATTGTCTGTTTTTCTGTTAACACCTTCAAGTCTGTAGACATACTTTTTCTTTTAAAATATGTTAGGTGCACAAAGGTGCAAAACCTATGAGCATCTGAATATATAAAATAATATTAATCAAAATGAACTCCAGGAAATAGAAAGAGGAAGTTTTCTACTTTGTTGCTGTTTGTGTTTTCTTTTCCTTTTGTTTGTTCCTTTAGGAAGGGTACAGAAATGGAGGAACTAAGAGTGAACAAAGGTAGCAATGGTACTCAGGAGATATTATGTTGAAAATGAACTATACAACTTGTGGATGAGGACAAGAAGGAAAAAGTGGGAGAGAGTGAGGGAAGAAATGACATTGTTAAAAAAGAAATGTACTTTTTATCTGACATGTACCTGTAGCCTTTCTGTACATCACCTTTATAAAAATAAAAATGTATGAAAGAAAAAATACACAAAATGTAGATAGATAGTCTAAGTTAAAGATGTCTTTAGTTCTGCAATAATTAGCTAAAGTATTTGGAACCATCTAATTCTAGGAAGCTTGGACTCTAACTGTGTTCCTTTTCTTTAATATTTCTGAGTGAACATTTTTATAGCCTTAATATAAATTGTCCCTAGCAGTATCTTGTTGTACTTTAGGATATCACTGTGATCTTCCTTAGGAATGCTTCTTGTTATTATGTCCTTAGTCATCTCTCTTGTTTTATCCATGCTTATGTACTAGTATAGTTTCTTCCCTCAAATGTGTACCCATACCAGTCTTTTAACTCCTCAGGTAATAACTAACACCAGCCTGTATGACTTAATAAAAATTTGTTTTATATGGGGATTTACTGGGTCCAAAATTAACAAAGAGAATAGAGCAATGTTTAAAAGTATGGCCTCTATACCCAGATCATGTAAATTAAAATTGTCTCTTTCGTTTACTAGATTTTGACATTGGGCAGATTACTTAATATGATTTTGCTTGTTTCCTCATTTCTGAAGTGGAAAAAATAATAGTACCCTAGTCAGGATTGCATTAATTATTATAAAGTACTTACACATTTTAAATTTATGTTTCTCAGGAAAGTCGGAAAAAGGAAATTCAAGATTTTTAGCAACTGTTAGAGTTGTTGAAGTTTATCCACTGGAGCAGAACAGACAAGATTAGAAAACACATTTTTAAAACCAATAAATAAAAGCCCAACCATTTCTCAGTATTTGTTTCATAAAATGTTATTTAAATGTTCCAGTATGTACTTTCAGGTTTGGGAAATGTCACAAATGTCTATTCAAAAGCTGAAAATTATGATAAAGTAATGAAAATTAGGACTTACTATTTAAAAAATATTAGATGCAGCTAATGTTTCATCGTAATTCGATGTATTTTCCATAGTAAACAATAATGAAAAGTGATTAAAAGGCCAAACAAATAAAAAGAGATAAGCTATGAATTTTATTTATTTTTTATTTTTTGGGCAAAGTCGTGGGGCCTGAATTATGGGCCTGGGCTCTGTCCCTCAGCTCTTCAGCTCAAGGCTGGTGCTCTACCACTTGAGCCACAGCACCACTTCTGGCTTTTTTTCCTTTTGCTTATGTGGTGCTAAGGAATTGAACCCAGGGCCTCAGGCATGGAAGGCAATCGCCCTCCTTCCCAGCCCAAGCTATGAATTTTAAAACAGATTGTTATAATTAATACAAATATTTTCAAGTAGAAATTGTTAAAATGACAAATTTTATAAGCCAGATTTGGGGAAAGCAAACTCAAGAGAAATAAAAATTTCTATTTCAAATCAAAAGTAAGACATATAAAGAAAAATATATGTGGAAAGTATACATACAATAGTTAAGAAGGTAATTAGAATAATACAGATAATTTTATATAACTTCATGCTAATTAGAATAAAGATTTTAACAAGGTTATTTAGAGTAAAGAAACTTTATAAATAATGAAAGTAAGGTATATTAAATGGGTAGGTTTCATTAAGTAGCCTGTGAAGAGAACATGCAGTATCCAGGCAGGAAAAGATGTGTATTTACCTAACTGCTGCTCCCACCATGCATGGTGGAAAGGCATGGCTGAATGGGGAGACCCACTTCCTGGGCCAGGTCTTATTGTTAGGGCAATGAATACTTTCCTATAGCTTAGTGCACTCCTTCCCTTCTCCGCAGCTTAGCATGCCACTTTCCTATGCAACACCAGGCCCAGGTAGTAAAGGCAGTAAATAATTAACTTCCAACCCGCCTTACCTTGGGATGGCACTTCGCTGGGGGAGCTGCCACCATATAAGGCAGCAAGAGCCCATTAGAGTGACCTTCAGGTCTGGGCAGCTACAGGACCCTTATCTACCATTTGCACAGCAGCTATAAATCCTAGTCTTACATGATTTTGAAGCCTCTGGCCCACATGTCCACACCACTCTTACCCTTTCTAGACCTTCCTAAACCCCTAGGTTATATAGGCACCCAGACAATAGCCAGTGCTTCTTCTCATTCTCCCTTGGAAGAAGGAGTCTTGCAGGCCCCCTTTCCTGTCAATAAACCTTTGTTTGTTCTCTGTACCTGGATGTCTGTGTGGTTCTCTGAAAAAGTCTATTAATCTTAATTTACTATGATTTATCTAGGCCAGGGACTGCAGGAGATGTAGCCAGGTAGGGGAAAGGTGTGGCTACACTGGATCTGGATGTGACCTCAGTGCCTGGGATCTTCCTATGGTCAGATGGGAGGCATATGACTAGAGGTGGCCAGGATGTGACCTAGCAGAAAGGGGAGGTGACTGTTTCCAGGTATGCTAGTTAACTAGGTAACAGATACTGGGTGGAAAATTGGCAAAGGGGTAGGAAGGTGTCTGCACAGGGGCTGCATGGTCCCTGGCAGAACTTACAATTAAAAATCATTCTAAGATGATGAAAAATAGCAGTAAATCAAAAATGAAATGGTAAATATATATTCTTAATACTACATGCCCAGGATATATGTTCAGAATAATTAAAAATCTAAATCTGGGAAGCAAATGAGTAACATTAATAGAATATAATAGGAGAGAATATTATCTTAATATGAAGGTATGAAGGGAGTTTTTCAACAGGACAATCATTTTTTTTTAATTAACAGTAATTACTTGGTTACATCAAAATTAATTTTTACGTAGCAGAATGTAGATTTTTCAGGAGCAATAGCAGATGTCTGAAGGTAATGGAATGACATCTTCAAGTAGTAGAATCAGATATAATACATCTATCAGATAAAGGATTGAGCAAAATTGATTTTAACTAAAAAAAGTAAAAGAACCAGGTGCTGGTAGCTGTAACCCTACCTACTCTGGAGGCTGAGATCTGAGGATAATGGTTTGAAGCCAGACTTGGCAGGAAAGCTTATGAGACTCTTACCACCAGTTAAGAACCAGAAAAGCAGAAGTGGAGCTATGGCTCAAGTGGTAGCCTTGAGCATGAAAGGTCAGGGACAGAACAAAAACCCTGAATTCAAGCCTCAGGCACATACACACTCTAAAATATGCCAGATATTGGTGTCTCACTCCTGTAATCCTAGCCAGCCTGGTGAAGGGAAAGTCCATGAAAACCTTAGTTCCACTTAACCAGCAGAAATCGGGAAATGGCACTGTGGCTCAAAGTGGTAGAGTGCTAACCTTGAGCAAAAGACCCCAGGGACAGTTCCCAGGCCTTGAGTTCAAGCTCCACGACTGACAAAAAATATCTAAGAGAAATTTTATGACTTCCAGTTTTGTTTTGTTTAATTTTTATCAGTACTGAGATTTTAACTCAGGACCTTGTTATGTAAGTGCTTTACTTGAACCGCACCACAAGGACTTTTTTGCTTGAATTTAGAGATAGAGTCTTGCAAACATTTTACCCAGGCTTACCTTAAACTATAATGTTTTTCTGTCTCCCCAACAGCTGGAATTTGAAACCTGAGCTTGCATGCATCACTCATTATTTCTTGAAGGAATTTTTCAGACTAATATCAAAAATAACTATTGATTCAGCAAATATAGCAAAAGAAACTTATAGTAAATTGCAAAGAAACTACTGTATTAGACACAAGAACAAACATACATGTAATAAAAAATTCACATGGAATACAACTACCAATTGAAAGACTATTAGGTCTGATTAAAAATCGCCTTTGAGAGAGGGCCTATTGTTTTATTTGTTTATTTGTTTTTGTTGGTCCTGGGGCTTGAACTCGGCTTGAACTATGTCCCTAGGCTGTTCAGCTCAAGGCCAGTGCTCAACCACTAGTGCTACAGTGCCACTTCCTGTTTTCTGGTGGTTTATTGGAGATAAGATTCTCAGGGACTTTCCTGCCCTGGCTGGCTTTGAACCACGATCCTCAGATCTCACCCTCCTGAGTAGCTAGGATTACAGTCATAAGCCACCAGAGCCTGGCACGAGAGGGTCTATTGTTGAGACAGATATTCTGGGGCCTTAAAATAAGGAATACTTATAGTATTAGAATACCTGCCTACCAAAGCTGGTGGAAGAGAGCCATTATATTCATCAAGGATAGAAAGAGATTCATTGCCTGAGGCAAAGCTGGAGACAGAGCACCTCACTGGCTTACTCTTTGGCCTCCAGAGTTTGCCTTCTGGCTTTGTTTGTTGTTTGTTAGGTAAGTCTGTGCAAGGAGCTTCTCCATCATGTGTTACCACAGCTTTCTCCTCTGTGAAGGGAATGAAATGATGGACAAGGCCAGAGCTCCCCTATGACCCAGAAATCCCACTTATGGGCATTTACCGGAATGATCACAAACAAGACCATACCAAAGCTACCAGCACAACTATGTCTATTGCAGCATTATTTACCATAGCTAAGAAATGGAACCAACCCAGATGCCCCTCAGTAGATGAATGGATCAAGAAAATGTGATATATATACACAATGGAATTCTATGCCTCCATCAGAAAGAATGACATTGCCCCATTTGTTAGGAAATGGAAAGACTTGGAAAAAATTATATTAAGTGAAGCAAGCCAGGTCCAAAGAAACATAGGTCTCATAGTTTCCCTTATTTGTAATAACTAGTATATTTCTGAGACAAGCAGAAACAGTCAGATAAGTTCAGGTTAGGCAAAATGAACCCCAAGATAAGTACTCAAATGCTATTGTTTCTATCATATTTATAAGATGATTTTTTTCTGTTGCTTTGTATTTCTCTCCCCCCTGTTTTCATTGTATATGATGTTGGTATAATTTGGGGAGAGGAAGGGAAAACGCAAATTGTTTAAATAAGGATACAGGTGGACCCATTGCAACAATGAGAATTTCAAGATGTTATGTCGAAAAATGAACGTTACTAATTTGGCAGAAAGGAGGGGTGAGGGGGACGGGGTTAGAGTTGGGAGGGCAGGGATGGTAAAGGGAAACTAAGCAGGAGGGAACAATGCTTGATAAGAAATGTACTCATTACCTTGCTCATGTAATTGTAACCCCTCTGTATGGTATTTTCACAATAAAAAAAAACTTATCAAAAAAATGAATGGAGACTAGCAGGAGTCTCTCATTTCCTGCATACAGATCATGAAATGTTTTCCTTTCTTTTGCCTATTTTAACCTTGTTATACTAAAATGAAGTCTTGCAATAATGCAAAAATAAAAAATAATTAAGAGCAGCAGGCTGGGCAACTAATTTCCTCAATTCCCCCTCTGTCAGTGTGCCATTTGCTCCCCACAGCATTCTGATGCAGAAGGATCAACCAAGGCTAGCACAGACAGAAATAGTGGTGGGTGGAGCAAGTGGGAAACTGCTTAGCCCATAAGCTGTTAAGTTTTCATTTGTGTGTGTATGTGTGTTTTGTAGAGTTGATATACAGAAGGCTTATAGTTACAAAAATCAGGTAACGGAGTAATGAGTACAATTCTTTTTGAACCAAGTTTTCCTTTACAATCAAAACTGGCTTCCAGGGCTGGGCACCAGTGAGTGGCTCATGCCTATAATCCAAGGGACCAAGATCTGAGAAATGTAGTTTAAAGCAACCTGGGAAAGAAAAGTTCAAACAACTGCATCTCCAATTAGCTAGCAAAATGCTGGACTGCAGACATTACTCAAGTAGTAGAATGTCAGGAGTGAGAATGCCAAGTAAGAGTTTGAGGCCCTAAATTCAAACCCCAGTACTAACTCTGCCCTCCAGCCCTGCCAAGATGACCGTAAACAAAGAAAGCTTGCTTCTGTAGTTAAAAAAAAATAAAGCAGGCAACCAACCCTTTTACAAAAGGATCTGGGGGTGTCAAGCAGAAAAGGTCAGATAATGTGATGTCAGGAAAATGAACCCGTAGATATGTATTTTAATGTTTTTTTTCTTTCATGCATGTGTTTCTAATGCATCTATAAGATTATCTCTTTGTTGCTTTGTATGTCCCTCCCCCACAGTATAACCCCTGCTTTCACTATATTTGATGTCAGTATAACTTGTGGAGGAGATGGGGAAAAACCAGTTGTTTAAGGATACAGGTGGACCTGTTGCAACAATGAGAAGTACAAGTTGTCATGTCCAAAATGAGCTTTACAACGTCGGTGCGGGGGGGGGGGGGGAAGTGGGGAAGGAGAAGAATGGGGATGGGGGGGGAGGGGGGAGGCTGGGAAGTGATGTGAAGGGTAAACAAAGGAGGACGCTGCAGTGCTTGGTAAGAAATGTACGCAAAAGGATCTGGGAGTTTGCCTTGATCAGAGAGTCAGGGGATCAGGACTGGGATCTGGTGGATATTTATCTAGTGAACCACCCCTCCAGTCCAGTGGTGATAAATAGCACTTCAAACCAGTTGCTACCCTGCCCTTCCTGGTGAAATGATTTTATCTGGAAGGTTATAGATGAACTTCTGAGCAATGACTTTGTCTCAAGTATATATATATATATATATATATATATATATATATATATATATATATATATATATATAAGCCCATGGGCAGAAACAATGTAAAAAAGGCAAATATAAGTTATTCCAAATACCAATAATTCCACAATAAATGACTTAAATGATCATAAAATTGGTAAATTTTTGAATAAGAATCCCCCCCCAAATAATGGTAACAATGATTAAGGAAATGAAAGGAGATATGCATAAAAGCACATGAATGACTTTAAAGAAAACAACAATATATTGTTAAATGGATTTAAAGAGAATTCAAATAAACAACTGAGTCAAATAAAGAAATACAATGCAGTGTATGAGAAGGAATGAAATAAATATATAAAAATTGCTGAAAGTAAAATTGAAATCCTAGAACCTTAAAGATCAATAACCCATGTAAAATGCAATTGAAAACCTTGTCATTAGGATAGAAGAAATGAAAATAGAGTATAAGGGACTGAAGAAAGAGTAATTGAATCAATCAGAAAAAAAATCTAATGTTGAATTAAAACCCATTTATACAACTACTCTAAAATGATTTAAAATATTACAGTTAAAAATGAAAATTGAAAAAAGTATACTAAGAAATGCAAATGGCACCTGAACTTGTCTGAACTGAACCTATGAATCAGGAGGAGAGATGCAAGTTAGAGGGCTAGTAAACATATTACCTCCATCCTATGAAAGGTCCATCCAGCTACAGGAAACTTTTGGAACACTAAAGTGACAAGAAAAGAAACTATATACATGTACAATAGTTAAAACTGTAAATATATGATAAAAATTATTAAAAGCTTTAAGAGAGAAGCAATAATTTACATTAAAAGGAAAGCCCATTAGAATAACAGCAGAAGTAGTCAGATATTGATGGCCCATATCTATAATCCTAGCTACTCAGGAGCATGAGATCTGAGGATCTCAGTTTGAAGCAAACCCAGCCAAGAAAGTCTGTGAGACTCTTATCCCCAATAAACTATTCAGAATAGGCCAGAAGTGAAGCTAGGGCTCAAGTGTTAGAGTGCTAGCCTAGAACACAAAAAGGTTCAGGGGCAGTCCTTAGAGCCCTAAGTTCAAGCCTGAGGACTGACTAAAAAAAAAGAACAACAATAGGACTTTCACCAGGAATGATACATTCCAAAACTTGAAAAAAATAACTGTTAAATTAATATTTCCAGCATAATTTTTTCATGGTTTTTGTTCTTCTTTATTAATTATGGAAGTTTTTTTTTCTTTTTCAATTATGAAAGTTATTAGTTCTTTATTAGAAGACTAGCTGGTAAATAGTTTATCCACTTCTTTAGGTTGATGTTCAGAAGCTCTTAAATTTGATACGAACTAATTTATCAATGCTTGCTCATATTTTCTGAATAACTGGAATTGTATTATAAAAGGCGTTACTTATACTTGTATCTTCAAGAGTTTTCCTTTACTTTCCTTTAGAAGTTTCAAAACTTCCATTCTGAATTAATTTTTGCATAGAATAAGAGGTAAGCTGTGTGTTTTCATTTTTCTATATGTAGTTATCCAGCTTTCTCAGCACCATTGGTTAAAGACATTGTCTTTTCTTTCAAGTATGTTTTTGGTGCCTTTGTCAAAAATCAAATGACTGTACCTGCATAGGCTTATCCACCCCTCTTCCCCACCCCATCACCCACTGGTCTTCATGAATTTTGTGTCAGTAGTACATACTAATTTTATTACTATTGACATGTAATATAATTTGAAGTCAGGCATTGTGATACTTCCAGTATTGGTCTTCTTGCTTGGAATTGCTTTGGGTACATAGGATCACTTGTTTCCATTTGAATTTTACCATTTTTTCTACTTTTTGTGAAGAACAACAGTGAGATTTTGATTGGGATTTCATTGAATCTGTACATTGCTTTTGGTATATTCATTTTCACAATAGTAATTCATAACGAAATAGGTCTTCACCCGTTTGTTGGGTTTATTCTTATGCATTCAATTTTTAAGGTTATTGTGAATGGGATTGTTTTAGAAAAGGACATTTTGAAGTAAGATAATGAGTTTTGAACATTGTCCATCATCATTGCAGAGGGGTCAGGGCTCAGGAATTAAGTGTTAAGAAATTGGAATAATCACAATTAAAGTTGCTAATCGCATAGAAAAAAGTATATGTAAGATTTGGAGGGCTCAGAATAAAACAATTCATGGGGGACTGCATGCAATTCCATCATAGATTTATGGTATAACTTTTATTCACATTACCGGCTGTCCGATCTTAAGGATTTTTTTATCTCCATGTTGAACTCTTAAACATCAACTTAACAGGAATATCATTGAATGTAGTCTTTATCTAAAGTTCAAGTTATTCTCTGAAATTATTGAGATATTTTTCTCACTTTGGAGTAGTAACGTGATATGAAAACTAGATGACTTTTTAAAGATTCTTTAGGGTATTACATGCTTTGAGAACTTGTTCATTTCTTTCAAGGTGGAATGTTATTATGGTGAAGCTTTATCGGTCCACAGAATATGAGGAAAAGCCAAATCTCTTTAGAGTGTCTCAGATGTTAGAAGTCATTAGAGGAGCATGTAAGATCATTGGACAGAAAGAAAACTCAAAACCACAGTCATGAAAAACTTCTGAAGTGCAAGCAGTTTTCTACCCAACATTTCCAAGAAGGAAAGGAAGGTTAAGAATTTTGAGAAAAAGAATGTGGAAATATCTGTGTATTTTTTCCTTGGCAACAGTCATCATTTCCTTTCTTCTCCCTTGCTTCCATGTTAGTCATTTGGCTAAAACATCTTTGCTATTTCTTTGTCACTGTGACCCTTCAAGGTAACATGGAAAGATGCATGAGCATCAGTCCCCAAGACCTGAGGATATGACTAAGTTCTTCCACTTATTTGACAGTGTTTCAATTATTTACTGCCGAAAAACAAGTCACCTTATGAAATTGCCATTTTGGCAGTTTTTATTTCCAACACAGTGAATAGACAATTTTTAAAGGTATTTTTCATCAGCCAATTATTTCTGATATCAAAGGATTTCAGATAAAGGTGTCATTACATAGTGCTCTATACTACTATCAAGAAAACCTAATTCCTACCAGTCACTGAGGCACTTGCCTGTCATCCCAGCTATTAGGGAAGAAGACATTAGTGCATAGAAGAGTTCCAGGTGGGAATCAGGCAAAAAGTTAGTGAGACCCTTATCTCAACAACAGGCTGAGCATAATGGCGTAAGTCTGTGATCCCAATTACTGCAATGCCAAGGTACTAGGCTCATGGAGGAAGTTCAAAGTTCTAGGCAGGCCCAAACAAAACAAAATCAGAAGACCTATTAATGCCTACCAGAAAAAATAAAGCCAAAAGTGCTGAGAATGGCAGAATGCCTGCCAAGTATGAAATTCTGTGTTCCAATCCCACTACTGTCAGAACAAAAACAATGAGCCTACTTCCTAGGACTTCTTATGTAGTGTCTAACCTCAACTGTTTCCTAATTAGAAATCTGAGAATAAACTAATGGAAAAAAATTTAAGAATTCTTATATTATTTTAAAGCAGGGGAAAATAAAATTTAGGTGAATATGTATCTCTTGAAGTGCATCAATATATCACAATTAAGCTCACAGAGTTCAAGACATCTTATCGAAGAAAAAAAGCATAGCTTTTCTGGGGCTATTCAAACTTTATCATATTTTTCTTCCCCCAAAGGCAGTTCTGGCTAAGCAAATTCATTGCCTTAGGGGGGAAAATGTACTATAACATTGTCCTTATCTGGAGAACGCTTTCTAGAATAGTAAGTAGGTATGGACACTGTTTAGAAACACTGTTTATCATGTTTACAAAACTATAAAGTGGATAGCTATCAAAATAAAACAACGTCCTGACTATTTAGAGAGACTACTTGACAATAGGAGACCTTAATAAGAGGAGTGAAAAGCAAAAGGATTTGTTTCAACAGGATTCTTCAGTTTATTAGGATTCTTAACCTCCCCAAAACTAATTTCATCCCAATGTTCTAACCTGTAAATTCATTCAGAATAAAGAAAATGAAAACCTGTATTGTCAAAATAGATGCATGCTCAACATAATCAATAAAAAAGTGTCAACAATGTGAAAGTCGAATATTGGGGTATTGGGGGATGAAGTGGCACATTACTGCAATGAGATGTGCTGCATTATTACTACAGTACTGGTTATTCAAAGCAGGAAAGTAATTGGGCAAAATACTTATTGGCTCTGGAGGATCTAAAATGATATGCATTTCGGGGCTGGGAAGGTGGCTCAGTGGTAGAGTGCTTGCTTGCATGTATGCATGAGGCACTAGGTTTGATTCCTCAGCATCTCATAAGCAGAAAAACCCAGAAGTGTTGTGGCTCAAATGGTAGAGTGCTAGCCTTGAGCTGAAGAGCTGAGGGACAGCACCCAGACCCAGAGTTCAGGCTCCACAACTAACAACAACAAGAAAAAAAATATGTAGGTCAATTCTATGTTTCAGTATTTTATTATTAACATTACTGTACAATCACATTACAAAACCACAACTACATTTACACGTCATGTTTAAAATGTTTTCTCAAAAAGTTAACCTGTCCTGTTTTTTTGACTTTCTGTCTTTTCATAAAATTGCAGTTAATGCCATTATATTTTCCTTCTCTCATTTGATATATATTATCTTTTTTAAAAATTTTAATTTTATTTTCAAGATCATGTACAAGGGGTTACACTTACAGAAGTAAGGTTGAGTACATTTATTGTCAAACCTGTCACCCCTCCCTCATTTTTCTCCCACTTTCCCTCCCCTTCAATCCCCCCGACAAGTAGTACGGTTAATTTGCAAAATTTTATCTTGTGTGTATTGCTGTTGCATTGGTTTGCCTGTTGTTCTGTGTCTCAACATTTTGTTGTTCCTCTTTCCTTCCCTTATTCAGATAAACATTTATACAATACCAAGAGTAACAAAATCAAATACAGTGACAACAGGGAATAAACCATAGGAAAAAAACAAAAGAAAAAAGAAATCACATGGTATATGAAAAAAACAACAAAGGAAAACCTCTTGTTTCCATGTCTTAGAGTTTATTTCACTTAGAATCATCTTATATGGTCATGCGTACATAGCTATTGAGCTATTCTACTCATTTGCTAGGACTATCCTAGACATATACTAATTATTATAAATGAGGGAAACCATGGTACCTATGTGTCTTTGTGCTTGGTTTACTTCACTTAGTATGATGTTTCCAGGTCTTTCCATTTCCTTACGAATGAGGTGGTGCCATTCTTTCTGATGGAAGCTTAAAATTCCATTGAGTGTATATATACCACATTTTCTTGATCCATTCATCTAATGAGGGGAATTGGGGTTGGTTCCATTTCTTAGCTATGGTGAATAATGCTTCAATAAGCATAGTTGGCCTGGTAGCTTTAGTATGGCCTTGTTTGTGAGCATTTGGGTAAATGCCCAAAAGTGGGATTGCTGGGTCATAGGGGAGCTCTATGTGGAGTCTTTGAGGAACATTCCTACTACTTTCCAAAGTGGTTGAACAATTTACGTTCCCACCAACAGTGCAGTAGGGTTTCCTTTTGGCCACATCCCCTCCAGCATCTGTTGTTATTAGATTTCTTGATTCTAGTCATTCTAACTGGGGGGAAGTGGAATCTCAATGTTGTTTTGACTTGCGTTTCTTTTATGACTAGAGAAATTGATCATTTCTTCATGTGTCTATTGGTTTTTCTTATTTCCTCTTCAAAGAAGTCTCTCTTTAAGTCTTTTGCCCTCTTATTAACCCAGTGGTTCTTTGAGGATTTGTTCTTGGGGAATTTAATTTGTTGAGTTCTAAGTATATATTAGATATGAGACCCTTGTCTGTTGCATGACTAGTGAAGATCGTCTCTCAATCCGTGGGCTTTCTATTGTTCTTGCTAGCTATGTGCTTTACCATGCAGAAGCTCTGCAGTTTCATGCAATCCCATTTGTCCAACCTTTCTATGATTTGTTGTGTTTCTGCGTCTTTATTAAGAAAATTTCAACCTGTGCCAAGGAGCCCTGGAGTTTCTCCTATTCTTTCCTGTAATTTTTTCAGGGTTTCTGCTTTTACCTTGTGGCCTTTGATCCATTTGGAGTTGGCTCTGGGGCAGGGTGATATATAAGGATCTAACGTTAATTGTCTACAGGTTTAATTTTGCCAGCACACTTTGTTAAAGGGGCTGTCTTTCTTCCACTTTATTTTCTTTGGCTCCTTTATTGAAGAGTAGGTGGCCATTCCTGGGTCTTCACAGTTCTATACTATTGTTCCTCAGGCCTGTTTTTGTGTCAGTACCAAGCTGTTTTGATTACTATAGCTTTGTAATAGATTTTGACGTTTGGCATTGATATTCCTCTAGCACTGTTGTTTCTACTAAGGATTGTTTTTGCTCTTCTTGGTCTTTTATTATTCCATGTTAATTTTTGGATTGCTTCCTCTATTTCATTAAAGAATGATGTTGGGATATTGATAGGTGTTTCATTGAGTTTGTAGATGCCTTTAGAAATATTGCCATTTTTCCCGATGTTAATTCTTCCAATATAGGGAATGGGAGGTTTTTCTACTTCCTTAGTTCTGCTTTAATTTCCTTTTTCAGGTTTTTAAAGTTTTCATCGTAGAGGTCTTTCATTTTTTTAGTTAAGTAATTCCTAGGTATTTTGTGGAGCTATTACAAAAGGAGTTGCTTTCCCAATTTCAGCCTTGCTCTTCTCATTATTGGCATACAGAAAAGCCGTTGATTTTTGTAGGTTAATTTTATACCCTGCTACTTCGCCAAAGGTTTGGATCAGCTCAAGTAACTTGGGAGTAGAGTCTGTGGATCGTGTCATCTGCAAAGAGGGAGAGTTTTACTTCATCTTTCTCTATTTGGATCTCCCTGATGTTTGTCTTAGGAATTCCCGCACTATATTGAAGAGTGTAGAGAGTGTATGGACATCCTTGTCTCATTTCTGATTTTAGGTGAAATGGCTTTGGCTTCTCCTCATTAAGTATAATAATAGCTGTAGGTTTGTTTTACACAGCCTTTATTATATTGAGGAGTGTTCCTATGGATTTCTAGTTTCTCCAGAGCTTTAATCATAAAAGGGTGTTGGATTTTGTCAAATGCTTTTTCTGCATCTATTGAGATGATCATGTGTTTCTTGTCTTTGCCTCTATTGATATGATGAATTATATTAATTGATTGCATATATTAAACCATCTTTGCATCCCTGGAATGAATCCTGTTTGATCATAGTGTATAATTTTTATGATGAGTTGTTCAGGTTGATTGGCTAGAATTTCATTCAGAAGTTTTGTATTGATGTTTATCAAAGAAATGGGTGTGTAGTTCTCTTTCTTTGATGAGTCCCTGTATTGTTTTGGGATGAGGATTATGCTGGCTTTGTAGAATGAGTTTGGTAGAGAAATTTCACCTTCAATTTCATTGAAGAGTTTGAGGAATATTGGTGTAAGTTCTGCTTTGAAGACCTTATAGAATTCAGCTATGAATCCATCTGATCCTTGGCTTTTCTTGGATGGGAGGTCTCTTATTGCCATTTCTATTTCATTACTTGACATTGGTGTATTTAGTTAGTTTAAATCTTCTTGGTTTAGTTTGGGCATATCAATATATGGTAGAAATTCTTCCATTTCTTCCAGATTCTCAAATGTATTAGTATAAATGTTTGAGAAGTATTCCCTTATAAAGGTCTGAATCAAGGTTTTATCTGTTGTGATGTTTCCATTCACATCTCTGAATTAGTTATTTTGATATATTCTCATTTTTAGTAAGATTTGCTAAGGGTCTGACAGTTTTGTTAATTTTTGAAGAGCCAACTCTTTTGTTGATTCTTTCTATATTTTTATGGACTCTAATTCATTTAATTCTCATTTAATTATTTTTTTTTCATTTACTGGATTGGGGGGTGGCTTGTTGCTTGTTTTCAAGGAGCTTAAGGTGCACCATTAAATTGTTGGTTTGAGATTTCTCCAATTTGTTGATGTAGGCATTCAGAGCTATAAATTTTCCTCTGAGCAATATCTTTGCTGTGTCCCAGAGGAGTTGGTGTTTGGTGTGTTCATTTTTGTTAAAAACCATAAACATTTGCATTTCCATTCTGATTTCTTCAATGACCTACTGGTGAGTCAATAATGTGTTATTCAGTTTCCATGAGTTACAGGATTTTCTATATTGGCTTTTGGTATTGAGCTCTAATTTTACTCTAGGTGGTCTGAGAGAATATAGGGAATGATTTCAATAATTCTGACTTTGCCCAGATTTGCTTTGTGAAAGTTTGGCATAAAATCTATCAAGCAAATAGTCCCTATTAGCAGGCTGTAGTGGCAAACCTAATGTCAAATAAAATAGACTTCAAATTAAAAATTAGTGTAAAGGGGCAAAGAAGGTTATTACATACTAATAAAGGCACCTTTCCTACAGGAGGATCTTACCATACTAAATATCTATCTACATCAAATGTCGGAGCACCCAACTTCATCAAACAATACTTACAGTAAAAGCACACATATATCCAAACACATTGATCATTGATGACTTTAACACACCACTGTTGCCGCTGTATAGATCTGTTGAGCGCCCACAGTAAAGCTCAAAGGTCATCTTGACCCCTGTGCTCACTTGAGGGCACATACAAGAAACTGGCTTACTAGAATAACACCAGGTGCCCGGGATTGCTTTTTATGTTTGCAGAGTTTGTTTTACTTTCTACCAGTTGAACTTGTCTTGTTTTTATTGCACTCTGTTTTTATTGAAATTTTCCTTGTTTCTTGGATTATTGTAACCTTATGTTACCTCTTGACTTCTAATAGTATATATTAGGGAAAGTTAAAAATAAACGGTGCTGCGGTCTTGAGCTGCAGACCTTCAGGCCCCATCATCCTTCTTCTTGTGTATTTTTTTCCTCATCCTCACCCCCTAATTCAGGATTCCCTTTCGTTGCTGGCAGGCTACGGCATAGATCAACACAGCAAAAACTCAACAGAGAAACCTCAGAACTAAACAACTGAATAAACCAAACTAGACTTAACTGACATCTACAGAATATTCCAACCAGCAACACCAGAATATATGTTCTTCTCAGCAGCACATGGATTCTTCTCCAAATAGATCACATTTTATATATATATATATATATATATATATATATATATATATATATATATATGTATAAACTCATGTGTCATTTTTTATCCAGTAACAGAACTTGAACTCTGGGCCTGGACACTGTCCCTGAGCTCTTCAGTTCAAGGCTAGTGCTCTACCAATTGAGCCACAGCACTACTTCCAGTTTTCTGGTGGTTTATTGGAGATAAGAGTCTCATGGACTTTCCTGCCTGGGCTGACTTTAAACTGCAATCCTCAGATCTCAGCCTTCTGCGTGGCTAGAATTTTAGGCATGGGCCACTGGTGCCCAGCTCATGTCTCACTTTTTCATAACAAAATTGTTAAGCATATTGTAGAAATATTTATTATTTAGTGATATACATTATAAATATTTCCTTACTTGCCACTATTGTTAATATTGTTTCATATATTTAAATACTGTTGAAGACCTCAGTATGAATATGATGTAATTTATTTAAACATTTTCTAACAGCTTCCGTTTTTTCACTCCGCAAAGAATTAGTTACCATCATTGTACACATATCTTTGCTTTCTTTAGTGCATATTTCTGCAAATGTTACTTAAACAATATTCTTTTTTGTGCAAGTACTGAGGTTGTAACACAGGGTCTCACACTCTTGTTTAATTTTTACTGCTCAAGGCTGATATTCTACCATTTGAGCCATATCTCCAAATCTGGCTTTTTGCCAGTTAATGAGAAAAAAGTGTCTCATGGATTTATATGCTTGGGCTGGCTTTAAACTGTGATTCTAACATCTCAGCCTCCCAAGCAACTAAGATTACAAGCATAAGCCACCAGGGACTGGCTCTAAAATAGAATATTAATGAAATGCTCCTAATATTTCTCCATTATATAACCCCAAGAAATGTAGTATAGTATTTCCCTAACCAACAAAAGCATCATATTTAGTCTTTTGAATTTTTGCCAATAAATGCTCTTGCTTTGCTTTAATTTTCATTTTTCCAATTACCATTAAGCATATCATGCTCATTGGCCACTTATAATTCTTTTATAAATTGTTCATTTGTGTCTTCTATTGGCACTATCATTTCAATGAAGAAAAACAAAAAGTGAAAAACTCTTGAAATTAATATTATTTACATTAAAAACTATAGAATACATCTATGTTAAGTAATGGGCTTTGAGATGATTTTTTCTGCAAGTTTTAAATATTTATGAGGCTACTTTAAAGGATTATTTTATTTTATGATAGAGACACAAGCTCCCTTCTGCTGTTGGTTCAGTTTCTTCTGTTCTCTGACAAGCCTCTTGGGGGACTGATTACTAAAAAAAAAGCCATAGAAAGCTGGAATGGTTTATTTATTGTGATAAGGATACAAGGCTTTTCTAAGCCTGAAAGAGCACTTATAAAGAATAGTTATGAACCTTCTGCTACTGTACAGCCCAGGTTTGGCATGTTATCCCTACAAAATATGGCATCCGTATGCTTTGCCTATCCATGGTTTCAGTTGGTGAAATTGAACAAGTAAATCACATAAGAATCTGCTGGAAGAGTCAAAGTCAATTTTAAAAAGGCAATGTTTTATGGTAGAAATGATTCACAATGTCATAGAATAGTCCCCTGTGCCCTGTGTAAACTTTAAAACATCTCTGAAAACTGTAGCTGTTTTGTGCTTCTGAATAAATTCTGATATTGGAGACAATTGAGTCCATGCTGGAATATTCAGGACATTGACTTTTGTTGGTCTTTTCATTGTTGACCTGCTCAAACGTGAGGCCTGAAGGAAGTTCTGAGCATCTCTGAGGTATATGGCATAGATTGGAAGGGGAGAGGACTGAAGCTTAGTTACCAGGCTGTGAAAATAATCTGGACGTTAGGTGAAAATCAAACTTAAAAGTGGAATAAAGTGAGAAATATCCAAGATTGAAGGATTCTGGAGCTAGACTTTTGGAGTTAGATAAATTTGAGTTCTGATCTTGGTTTCTTTCCAGTTGTGAGAATTTGATCAAGTAATATCTATTTTACAGTCTCATTTTTCTTCAACTTAAAATCAGGATAATTATTCACTTGGTCTGTGAGATATTTGAAGGAGTTAAGTGGGATAAAATAAAACAATTATGCAGCACGTGGTATATACTGCTCAACAAATATGTGCTTTTACTTTGGAAAGTTTGATAAACCTAGATTAGTCGCCTGAAATTTATAAAGTTTAACAGGGAGCAGTCATGGAGTGGGGTTTGAGTATTTTACCACAGAGGACCATAGAGTTCATTCAGAAGGAAGTCTTGTACTTATCCTTTGCTCCATGCTTATTCCTTGCTCCCTCCTCTTTCTGAATTCTTAAGAGCTTCAGAACCAGGAATGGCTGACCTAGAAGCCTCAGAACCAGGAATGGCTGACCTGAGGATGATACTCTCATATATTTAGTTTATACCCACTTAATAGTCTAATGTTAATATTTGCTTCAGATCTTACAGTGAGGATAAAGTGGTCTTGAGGTAGGGGCAAGGAGACAGTCAGAAAAGTTCCAACTGTAGATGGTGTGAGAGAAACAAGAAAGGAAGGAAGGAAGGGAGACGAAGGGAAGGAAAGGAGATCAAGAAGGGACAGAAGGTGGGAGGGTGTGTGATCACTTCTGACAATGAAGAAAGAAGATCAAAGATGCAGTCATTTTCTAGCCAGAAACAGAGCAATAGGGAATAGCATTCGTATAATAGGAGTCTTAGTCAACACACACAGCTACCATACTATAATTTTCAGCACTTTCTCTCCTCATTTAATGAGGCATATTTTTCCTTGGAAAGATTTCCATCAGTTCCTTTCATCACTTATTTATAATGTGTTTACATAAAATGGTTCCTGTTGCATTTGAGACAGTTATTAGCGGCAGCCAATGACTTTTACTAATTGAATCTAACAAAATATTTCAAAAAGAACATGCATATTTTTTATCACAAACTAAGTTTGCAGAAAAGTTTTCTGAGAACAGGGTTTCTCCAAATGATTCAGATTTCTGATATAGCAAGTTATGTGATATGTCTATTGATAAAAATAACCCTGAGGAGATGACATTGCAGAATATCTTACCTCACTGCAACTGAACTTAACTAGTTTATTTCCATTTTATAAATAACACCTCAAATTAAATTTCTTTCTGATTGACAGTTCTGTATAAATCTATAGGTACAGTATGGTATTTTGATTCATAAATATATTGTGTCATGATCAACTTAGGGGTAATTAGCACATCCATGATTATACATTTTTTCATTTCTATTTTGAGCACATTCAAGATCCTCACTTCTACTTTCTATTTTCTAACTATATCTTCTAACACTGACTGTGAACCTTGTATCTGGGATTATTATGAATCCTGAGTCTCAGAGTAACCTGCCTACAGCTTCTAGAAGACACAGGTGGCAATATCTCTGAATGTCGATTTTATTCAACCTTTATGGGTGAAAACATTTGATATTAAATAAAGGTAGATAATCTGGTGATGCATGCTCATCAGTGTGGAGCAGAAACAATGTCATCACAAAGCAGATTCTGGAGTCTTACCATTTTGATACTCCATCTGTCAACTTTATTAGAATATCCAGGGGCTTCCAGTGGCTCTACTAAGATACCTGTGTCTTAAGAGGGATCAACTCAAGTCTAGGTTAGTCGCCTCTGTTGTTCCCTTTCACAAGTTGACCCAGGCTTCATGCGTTCTACCCAAAGAATGGAGACAACACAAACATGACCATATAGCTTGAATATTAAAGAATCTGGCCATTTAAAAAATCTACAATTTGCCCAGGCTTAGTACATGTGCCTAGTGTGGATACTCTGAGCCATATGTGTCTGCTGCTTGGCATTCTATAGATTTCCTTCACTTTCTAGAAGATCTTCTTTCTTCTGCATTGAGAAGGAATATGCTACTCTCTTCTGTGCTGACTCTACAGGGAATTCCATGTTTTTTCCTGTGATCAGGGACATTTCCCTTATATAAAATAGGCCTGTGATCATGGGAATGCAGTGTGGAAATGAGATCTTCCTGGGGAAAGATAAAGGTTTGTTTCCTTCCACAACTAAAGTTAATGTACAAGCAACACACATAGTATGTATTACAAATTTACGTATAAATATAAATACAGATACATTTTACAAATAGGTACAATTTTTGGCTTTCAACTCAATTGTATCTGTTCTGTATCCTTTTTTTTGAGTCTTTCAAGAAGAGTTCTACTCTGTCCCTACTCAATCCCAAGGAACTAATGTTTTCTCCAAATGCCAAACAAAGAATAAAAGAAATATAATTATTCTATTAGCACAATTGGTCTGAACACTGTCACCACTTGTTTTGGGATACTAATCTCAGAAGGGTTCCTATAGGGCCAGTGTCATTTTTCCACAGTTTCATTCTTGTTGGTTCAATGGACTTCTTCATGTCCACTAAGGCTATTGCTACTTTAGTTTATGCTTCTAAGATCAACCATTGCTTCCTCAAACATGGCTTTATGCCTCACAGCTGAATCTGAATAAATAGGCAAGCCTTAGTAAAACATAACACTGCAAACAATTTTTCACACAAATGGCAAGGCCTAATCTGCCTTCACGTTAGAATGTTTCTTGCTGCTTCTGTCCAGTAGTTACCATGAAAACTTAAAAAGGATTACTCTAGACATGTGTGACCAAAGAGACAAGGGGGAGCCCTGGGACAGACCTCAGTTAGCACCCTAGCTTTTTTCTTCCTCTGTTTTTAATTGGTAAGAGTATATGTTACATGAGGCAGTTTTAGTTTACAAATCAAGGAGTACATTCCAAAGGTAGATAACAGGACATCAGAATGTAGTAGAAATTGGGCACACAAAAGACAAGACATTAATCCGGTTTTTGGACAAGATCACTGTAATGTTAAGCTCTCAGAATCCCATGTCTTTCCTCAAATGCTGGCTAGAGCAAGCACAAGCCAGCAGTTTTCCACTGCACTGAGGCTTTCTCCACATACCATGTCCAACCAGACTTTCTGCACCCAGCCATAGTTCCCATTAAGCTCTAGTGTCCCAATGGTTTCCCAACTAGAAAACCTTTTTTGGGAATACTCACACCTAAGAAGTAGTTTTTAAAACATATTTTTGAGTATCAAAAACAGAAAGGGCTCATAGATTCTCTTTGGGAAAGCTTTAATTCCTTTTCAAACTGGCTTGCTCTGCCAACAGTGATTTGAATATCAATTATAGTGACAGGGAAATTTTATTATATAACCATGACAATGATTCTCAGGAGAAATGTCTTATTTTCCATTAGTTGTGCCTGTCTAAGTATAGGTTTGAATGTTGAGCAACAATGGTCCCTAAGTCAAAAAGAAAACAAAGTTTTATTTTATTCAATACCTGTTCTGGCAATAAACAGATAAGCCAAACAAAATTTTTAGCTGTATTGGTGTTACATGTCTGTAATCTCAGCTGATCAAGAGGCTGAGGCAAGAGGATCTGAGTTCCAGGTTTATTGTTCTCAAAAGTAATAAAAACAAAAAGGCAAGTGATACAGTACTTCATTAGCATGCACAAAATGCGGAATGCAATCCTTAGTAAAATCCTCAATAAAAGCAGCAAGAACAAAAATAACAAGAGAACCAGCTCTGCACCTAATCTACCATCGTTAAAATATTCCGGTGCTAGATGGTAAAGATGTACTTTATCAGGAAAAGGCATTCCACATTTAAACTGAATTCTTCAATCTATTTTATTCTTGGTTACCTGTCTACATGAGGATGACATATAATGAAAATTCACTATTTTCAATACAAATAGCCATGGCTTGTAGTTTTAGGCAAGCAGTTATGTGTCCAGCCTCTATTCATCGCGTTCAGGTTAGAAGGAAGTACCATAGGTCTGCAAGTGTAAAGATATTTCTACATTTTGGGTATTCGATCTCAAGAAATATTTTTACCTCGGTGTTTTGAATTTTTGTGCAAATAAAGACATCTTTACACTTTGTCAGTGTGTCCTTTACTCCTGTGTAAGTATACTACCAACAGATATTACAGGAAATCAAATTGAAGTAATTTCAACAGATTAGAATTCGGTATGTTCATTATAAAGGAAGATACTTGAAAGAGGTGAGTGAGGTGAAGAAGAAAAAGGTAGATGAGTGAAGAGGGGAGAATATAGTCAAGAATTCAATGCATATTCTACAAAATTAAGTGAAAGAAGAGTTGGGTTGGGAGGGAGGGATGAAAATGCTGAAGGGGTGACACCGATTAGCATACTTTGCATTGAAAAATTACTCTGTTAAATATAACTCTTTTGTATGACTACTTAAAGACAATAAAAATAACGAGCCAATCTGTGAAACATGAATATAAAAGTTTATCTTATCACTTGCTGGATTACATATGGTTTTAGCGTTTTCTTTGTCATATCATCAATGACACTATTAAAACTATTAAAACTAAAAGTATACTAAAAATAAATCAGTATAGACACATGCTCAGTTTTCTCAAAATATATAATGAAGCATTATTGTTATGATACTGCATAACTATCAATAATTTAAAAAGTACCTATGCTGAATGATTAAAAACTAAAATTTTACTAGGAAAGTTTTACTTTGAGTATGAGAATGAAAATACAAAATGGCAAGGAGAGCAGATTTGGAAAAGCATGGCTTGCCCCCTATAGCAAGTCTTCATCTCTAGAATCCATTTGGGATCTGACAAACATGAGTGGTTTGTGGATCAAATCCAACTTATTGGCATTATTTTCTGTAAGGGAACAGTTATTTACCAAGCCTTTAATTCATAGCACTTTGTGTAGAGTGTTGCAAATATCTTGAAATGGTCATGGCATAATTCACAGATACCAATAAATTTTAAAAAATGAAAACATTCTAAAAATTGTGAAATTAAAAATAGATTTTCTACATTTCTTGAAAATGAGACTTAGTTGCAATCATGTAGTATGTAAGTCCCATCAGGACCATACATGATGCCAGGAGATGCTAACCACATGAGTTCTGAGTAACTAATGGTCCCTATAGTTACATACACTCTGGACTTACATATATCATCTAGCTTACACCATTCCCTTTTGTTTCCTAGGCAACCAAATTGAGTTCTATATAACATAAATCACAAATCACTATTGCTTCCTATTTATCTATGGAAATCATCAGCATATATACATTGGGTTAATTCAGAAGAGTAAAAGGGCCTTTACCAATGGGAGTCAGCTAGTGATTCCCAACAAGAATGCGTCAGGTTTGATCAAATAGGAAACTGGGAAGACATTTAGTAACTATTCTAACCAAGAAGATTCAAAGATGAGTCCACAAAATGAGCAGAAAAGAGGTACAAAGTCTATTTAACAAAAGGCAGTTGAATGACCCCAATTGTCTAGCAGCAGAGATTATTCAGACACAGAAATCTAGCTAAATCTGGCCCAAATCACTCCAGAATATTTGTCTATACAGACAAGGAACTAGTGACAGGAATGGTTTGCCTTGACAGCTCCACTCTTTAAAAAGTTGGGATTTAGTTGCTGGTATTTCTGTGTGGTTGCTGCTGCCATCATAGCTGGGCATCTTCTATTGCTCACTGCTCATATAATGTATGAACAACCACTGCTGTCAGAACTAGATATTAACACCACAGGTGGGGTAACGAGTTGCTGCCACCCCTCTTACTGTGAACCTTCTGGTCAGAGGACAAATGCATAAGGCCTTTTGCCTCTGTGCCTGAGGAAACTCCCATGGCCAGATAGGAGTCACTACCCTCCTTGGAGGAATTACTACCCTGTGACCTGTTTGAACTGCTAGTGCCTCCATTTTTGTAACCTCCAGAGACAGTGAGCTTCTGTCTCTAGCATAGTATTTACTTGTGATCAAAATCACTAATTATGACCAAAGTAGCTACAGGGAGATTACATTGATTTTAGTGTCTACAAAGGAGTGAAACCAACAAAATGGTACCTCAAAACAAATGTTTTATGAGGCAACTCTTATTAAGCAAATTCATAAAATTGATCAAAGACCACCAAATATACAAATCTCAAAGTGAAATGCAAGAAATATGAAAAATAAGGTAGTACAACATCTCCCCCAAATCATTACTCTCTAGCAACAGATTGCAAAGACATTGAAGCATTTTAATATCTTAAATGAATGACTATAATAAGCTGCCTGGAAAGTTGGGCACTGGTGGCTCACACCTGTAATCCTACTCAGGAAGATGAGATCTGAGGATTGCAGTTCAAGGCCAGCTTAAGTAGAAAAGCCTATAGGATTCTTTCTCCAGTTAACCACCAAAAAGCAAGAAGTGGATCTTGTGGCTCAAATGGTAGAGTGTAGCCATGAGTGAGAAACTAAGGGAATGTACCCAGGCTCTGAGTTCAAGCCCTAGTCTCAGCACAAAAAAAATGAACAAATAAAAAAATTTCATAGGATAGAAGAGAATACTGCTTAAATGAAGTTAGAAAGGCAATGAATGAGTCAAAGACACAGGAATTTTGAAAACAAATCCAATGCAAATCTTGGAAATGTAAAGATCAATAAGTCAAATAGAAATCTCAGTTGAAAATTTACAAACAGACTAGATCAAGTAGAAGTAAAACAAAAATTTTTAAACTTGGAAAATAGGCCTTTTGAAATATTATATTCAGACTCCCAGCTCCTCCCTCCCAAAAAGGAAGACAAACAGAACATTCAAGAATTTTGGGACACCATTAAGTGCACAATAAAACATCATGTCTTTGCTGAACAAAATGGAGTTTGACTAGATGCTATAAAACAAAAGAAATGTTGGAAATCATACAAACACAATGAGGCAGAACAACAGCTTAGAATAACAATGGGTCACTAAGGGAGCCATAGGAAAATTAAGAAATTCCCTAAAACAAACATAGCAAGACACCATACCCAAACTTATAAAATGAAGCAAGAACAGTAATGACAGAAATCTCTACACAAAGAGCAACTATATAAAAAACACTAAAAATGATTTCAAATAAACTAACAATTTCAAACAAATAACCATCAAGGATTTAGAAATCAAGAACAAAAAAGTATTTTTAAGTATATATTTTTTAGTGTAAAGATACTGAACAGAGGGGTTACAGTTACATGAGTAAGGTAATGAGTACATTTCTTAGACAGCATTGTTACCTTCTCTTTTGTATTTCCCCTACCATCCCTTCCATCCCCACATCCCCGACTACTCCCAACCCCCATGAAGTTGTAAAGTTCATATTCAGTATAGTGTTCTGTATGTCATTGTTACAATGGGTCAAGCTATATCCTTATTTCAGCATTTTGTTATTTCTCTTCCCCTCCCCAAATTAGAAAAATGTATAAACAAGATGCAGGGCACTGGAAACAAATACAGTAACAACAGGGGTTATACCATGGGGGGAAGAACATATAAAAGAAACAAAAAAATCACATAGGACATTATAAATACATTTAAAACAATAGCAAGAAGGATGAAAATCTCTTGTGTCTTGGTGGTTCATTTCACTTGGCATCATCTTATATGGTCATACACACATAGCTTTTGATCTTTTCTTCTTGTCCTAGACGTATACGAGTTATTTCAAATAAGGGAAACCATGGAACCAACAATGCAATAGGGTTTCCTTTTGGCCTCATCCACTCCAGTATCTGTTATTATTAGATTTCTTGATTCTAGCCATTCTAACTGGGGTGAGGTAGAATCTTAACTTTGTTTTGATTTGCATTTCATAAAAAGATATTTTTTAAAAACACTCAAATAACAAGTAATGAAATTAAACCAGTAAATTACAATTTTCCCAACGAAGTGAAACTCAGGATCAAGTGGCTTGCTGTTGAAATTTTACTATTTTAAAGTCTAATGTTAAATTTTTCTCAAACTATGCCATATAACAAAAAGGGGAAGCACATACTCATTCTGAGTCTAGCACTCCTCTGCAGAGAACCACACAGAAATAAAACAAAAACATCTTGAATTCAACACATCACAAAGATCATACACTATGACCAAGTTTCATCCTAGGTATGCAAGGATAGTTCAAACTATCAATGAATATATATGTCATATAAACAAAATGAAGGGGAAAGATCATAAGAGCACCATAAAAGATATAGAAAAAAACACTTAATACAATTCAACATCTTTATGGAAAAAGCCCTGAAAAAGCATTATATTTCCTGTTATGTCTGATAAACACTACCAACATCATACTGAATACAGAACAATTTAAAGTGTTGTCTCTAATATCCAGGTACATGACAGGAATATCCACCATTAAAAAGTATTAGAAAGTTTAGAAAAATGAGGTAAGTGAGAATTAAAACATGAATAAAGAAAGAAGAAATAAAATTACCCTTGTTACAAATACAGATCTGTACATAAAAATCTAAATATGCCACCAATAAGTTCTTGGAAGAGATAAATTAACCAAAGCAGTGGAATGTAAAACTAAAATTGATTTCATTCATATTAGTTACAGAAATCTACTTTAACCAAGTAACTGAAAGACCTGTAGAATGAAAGTTCTGAAACAGTGATAAGAGCAATTGAAGAAGCCAATTAAAGATACAAAGGTCTCTCACATTTATGAATTAGAAGAATTAGTTTTATGGAAATGTCCATACCACACAAAATGATTTGTAGCTTTATGCAATCCCCATCAAAATATCAATGATATTCTTCACAGAACTAGCAAAACAATCCTAAAATTCAAATGGAAGAAAGACCCCAAACATCCCAAACAATCTGGATCAAAAAGAAAGAGGGATTATAATTCATGATTTCAAGAGATACTACAGAGCCACAGGAAACAATATGGCATAGTACTGGAATAAGAACAGACACACAGCCATTAGAAATCCCAGAAATAAACCCACACATCTAGCCAACTGATTACTGATGATGGGACCCAAAATATACATTGAAAAATAAGACAACTTCTTCAACAAATTGCAGTGGGAAACTGGAATATAAACATGTAGAAGACTGAAATTTAACTACTCTCTCACCAATCACACAACTCAATTCAAAACAGACAAAAACCCAAATGTAATACCTAAAACACTGAAACTGCTAGAAAAAAACATAAGGAAAACACTGGTAGACATTGGAAGTTATTTTTTGGTTAGGACTCCAGGAGTGTAGGAAACAAAAGTAAGAACTGATAAATGAGATTCCACTTAACTGAAAAGCTTTTGCACAACAAAGCAAACAACCAGGCAAAGAGACAACCTACTGAATGGAAAGAAATACTTGTCTGCTATTGATCTGACAAGTGAGTTAGTATTAGAATATATAAATAATTCAGCAAAATTAACAAAAATCCAGTAATCCAACCAAAAAAGGTCAAGTAGGGTGAATAAGAATTTCTCAAAAGAAATACAAATGTTCAATAAATACTTTAAAAATAGTATCAGAACACAGCAAATCAAAACCACGAAGATACCAACTCATTCCAATTACACAAGGCATTATCAAAGAAATAAAAATAAATGCTAATGAAGTCATGGAAGGAAATAAAGTATTTTAAATTAGTAAATCTACTCTAGAAAACAGTATGGAAGTACCTCAAAAATGAATTTTACTTTCTGTGGATATGTACTCATACGTGGAATTGCTAATCATATGGTAGTTTTTAAATGAATCTTTCCAATCCAGAGTAATCACCATTCTTTACCTACTCATTAAATAAATAAAAGTGTATTCAGATGCTATTGTATTTAAACCCAGGCTTATCTTGGAATTGTGGAGCTAAATCCTCTGCCACATAAGCAATAAAGCAACATAACAAGGCTACTTGGGCAAGCTGAGAAGACTTTCCTCCCTGAATGGGGCACAGTACAAACTAAGGCATAGCTTTTCCCTCTGGCATGGATTTTACAGCACATTTTCTAAAGACTCAGAAAAGCCAACAAATGAATGAATAGTGAATTCTTCCCTTGCCACTCTAGTGGATTCATAAATGGTATTGTAGGATATTGCCTGACTGAATAGAATGAAGACCCTAAGAAAGAACAAGTCCTAAAGCTAACATTACTGAGAAAATGAGTCAATGTCTATCAAAATTGTTTATTCAAGCATGATAAAAGAAAAAATAATAATGGCAACTATTGTCATTGTCTCTCAACATAGACTACGCAGTAGGTACCCATTAAGACTGCCATCCTTACTCAACAGCAATGGCTCCAGAATACCAACTTCAATTGCAGTTTTCTGGATTGGTAGAGATTTGTGCTGAAGCTGCACTTCCCTAACAATAGCATTTTTTCTTATTTTTGTTCAAAATCATTATCTAAACTTTTCAAATGAGGCAAAAAGCAGGGCAGCCTATTTTTCACTGTCTTGGGAGAAGATCATTTAACTAATTTGCCCAAGGAAATTTAGGAGCATGTACTTTGTGCACAGTTAGTAATGATATGTGTTATATGTTACTTGGAGTTTTTTTGTAAGAATGCAAATAATTTTTGTCCAGTTGAAAATATAGCACCAAAAGTTACATGAATATATTGCCTTATTGAATGTTAATTAGCAAATTACTAGCAAAATATTAGCAAATTAGCAAATAATTAGCAACTTAATTTCATCATCCTTTGACTAAGTTCATTTAGAGAAAATTTGAAAGTAAAGATTTTATACAACTTGGAAATCAGCTTCCTAGATGTTAGAGTTGTGTGTGGGGTGAAATCCTAACTATTCAGGAGGCTGAGATTTGATTATTATACTTCAAACCAGCTTAGACAGGAAAGTCCACGAGACTCTTATCTCCACTTAGCTACCAAAAGTAGTGCTAGAAATAGAGATGTGGCTCGAATGGTAGAGCCTTAAGTGAAAAAGGTAAGGGACAGTGTCAAGCCCAAGGTCAAACCCCAGAACTGGTGTTTGAACAGTTATATTCTTAACTTATTGCAGATATGCAATAATTGCTGCTGCTGTTTGTAGCTCTATAGCACTTGCTTCATCCAATCATGCCAAATACTCCCAAAGCTACCCTTGATTTCCCCCAATCCTAGGGCCAGCAGCTGTTGCTGCTGAATGCATATTAATACCAACTAACCAAACCAACAACATTTTTCTTTTCCTCATACATTCCCATGCCTTAACAGGCCCACTAGGGCCTCTTCTAACACAAGGAAACTAGAAATAGGCTGACAAGAGAGTGGAGAAATAATTTGTGGACTTCTTGCTAATTGTGATATTAAGCCAACCATGAAAATGAAGCACTGGAACTGAAATCCCAAAGGTAATTAACTGGAACAAAAAAAGGAAGGTAAGAGGGAAATCCCTGTTTAATTTATAAATTTTATACAATTATAAGTTCTAATTTGGAGGAAATACAATCAAATAAAATTATGTAGCTTACCCAAGATGGCAAAGCTGTGATATAGCAGTACTAGGATTTAAAGACCAACCTCAACTTAAAGATTGGGTTAACATATTTGTTAGGTTGTTTATCAATGATATAATTTTATAAAACCTATTCTAAAAGGTAGACAACAGAAAGCTTGGGTGCTGGTGGCTCATGCCTGTAATACTGCCTACCCTGGAGTCTGAGATCTGAGGAGCATGGTTTGAAGCCAGTCCAGGTAGGAAAGTCTATGAGACATTTATCTCCAAATAACTCCAAAAATCTAGATGTGGAGCTGTCACTCAAGTGGTAGAGCACTAGTCTTGAGCATAATCACACAGACAGCATCCAGGTTATGAGTTCAAGCCCTAAGACTGACACACACATACATACATAAAGGTAAGAAATGGAAGAGGAACAGGATCTGGCAGTGCAATTACAGTATTAAGACTAAACTGAGAAGATTGGTTCCACCAGTGTCTGGAATTCAAAGCAAGCAGATAAAAACATATATGGAGCTGGGTACCAGTAGCTCACACCTGTAATCCTAGCTACTGAGGAGGCTAAGATCTGAGGATCATGGTTCAAAGCTAGCCCGGGCAGAAAAATCCATGAGACTTTTATCTCCAATAAACCACTACAGAACTGGAAGTGGCTCTGTGGCTCAAGTGGTAGAGTGCTCTTCTTGAGCTGAAGAGTTGAGGGACAGCACCCAAGCCCAGAGTTCAAGCCCCATGACCGACCAAAAAACAAACAAACAAACATATATGGATTCTGAAATATCTTCATCCACCAATCTGAAATTCTAAACTTTGGAGTGAAAGAAGTGAAGGGACAGATTAGACAGAGACTTTGGCAGAGGAAACAAACTAGGAATGCTTTAGGTGCCATCAGAACATAAAGCTGCAAAGTTTAGTTAAAAGATTTAGGTAACAAATGAAAGTCTGTGTGGGTATCAGAGGATATTCCATGGTAATTGAATCTCAGGTTTTTTTCTTTCTTCTGGACATCATTTTGCAGCAATTGAGGACTGCATAAATTCAGATGAATGTTTGCCTTCCCTGAAGAACTGGAACTAAAGATTGTAGCATTTTATTTTCTTGGCTTTTCATAACGATGAAATGAGAACATAGGCTTATATTAATAAAAGGAATGCCATATTTAGGTTCAATATGGAATAGGAGAAAAAAAACCGTAATGACCGCTTTACCAAAGATGAATCAAGAGATGAGGGCCATGGTTCAAGTGTTAGAGTATCTTCCTAGCAAGTAGAAAGCCCTTGAGTACAAACCCCAAAACCAACAATAATAAAGAAAAATAAAAAAAGAAAGCAAAAACAAACCTTTCCTTCAAATTGCTTACAGTCCAGAATCAAGTCAAGTATGTATAGGCATATAATATGAAGCAGAATAAACAGATTTGGGGAGAAGAGAAAATAATGTTCCAAGTTCTCACTGAGCAAAGAGGGGCTTATGGGAAAAGTTCCTCTGTGGTAATAATAAAAAAGGATAATCACGCTGTTTATATGCAACTTGAATCCACTTAAAATGTTGTAACATTTCTAGTTTTTCAAATAAGTTTGAATGTAGATAAGATTGAATGTAGAAAAATCTCTTCTGGCAACTACGATTATGCTTTTAAAATTTGTTCAACACCTCCTGCATGCATGTGTATTTGCACACACACACACACACACATTTTATATTCAGTTTGAGGTGTCTGGATATATTAAACAACGTCTTACCATCCTAAATCAATGTAATTCTGGCAGGCAGATGGTGATGACAGAAAATGTTAACAGGAAGCATATAGTTTGGGAGCAAAGTGCATTGGGCCTTGTGCCATTGTTCAGGCCTGAACACTCAAGTTCTTGTGCATTCTTTGATGGAAAGCAACAGAAGATCTGATTTAATCTAAACTTATCCAAATAAACTGAAAAGCACACGAAGACAACTTTTGCAGACATAGTTGAACCAGAAACACTAACACTCACATCAGTAATATTTCTCTATCTGTCTTTACTTTTTTCCAGTTGTGTTCAGCTTTCAAGAATGAGTCATTGCAGACTGAAGTGAGCAACTTGCTAAACACTATCCTTCCCAGTAGAAAAATGGCTATTTCCTCAGCTTCAAGCAAAGGATCAAAAGCCAAATGTCTTTGGCATGCTTGCAGTCATGCACCATGAGAAATCACCTGTTCGAAGAGATTTGCAGCTTTGATTGGCCAGGACCATCTCATTTTCCCATCCCTGGAGCAAAGAATTCAAGGGACATGCTCGAGGTTGTTTTCCAAAAGGAAGGTGATTATAGGCAGGAAGACCTAACAGTTAAGCCCTCTGAGGAAATTATGCATGTGAAGCATGTGAATATTAAACGATTTTGAAATTCCTTCCAGGGAGCTTGAGCGGATAAGTAGGAGTGAGAGAGATGGGGGAGAATCAAGATGCATTGTACTCAAACTGACATGTTGAATTGAAACACTTTTGTACAACTATTTAAGAAAGAAAGTTCTTGAAAGGCTGGTAGTAGGGGGGAGGAGAAAGAGGTAGAGAATGAAAAGAGGAAGGAGGAAAGAATACAGTCATGAAATTCAATCCATATTCTACAAAACTAAGAAAATTGAAGGGAGGAGTAGGTTTGAAGATGAGAAGAATTATAAAAGGGATGACATTGGTCTAGATGCACTGTATTCATAAACTCATTTCTTTTTTTTTTATTTTGTTCCCAGAAATTTTATGTTTTTAAAAAAACTTTCTGCATACATTTAGATAAAAGTTTGAATTATTAAAAAAAGTTTGAATTATTAAAAAGACAAAATTAGGCCAGGCAACACTAACTATACTAATTATACATCTGTAATACTATGTAAGAATCTGAAGTCTCAGGATTGTGGTTCAAAGCCATCCCAGGCAGTCTTTAAGACTCTTTTATAAACTGATTTCTTGAGTGGTAACTCCTTGGTACAACTACTTAAAGTTTAGAAAAAAACTAAAAGAAGAAAAAGTTATTTGCATGAACAATGAGGCTCTATTTAGAAAAGTATTATTATAGTTTGGAGAATGGATGATTCAATAGGTAATGAGCTTTCCATAAGAAAACGCTGCTCTGGCCATGTTTAGAAGAATCTAAAGACGCCTCTATTGCAAGATAATGATGCTTATTCCTTAAGTGGCTCATTTCCCAACAGGAAGGTCATTCAATATTAATGTTCTCACTAGTACATGACCCACTGTCCTTAAAAATATAATTTTATTTTCAGGAGGCTTCAATGCTTGATAAGAAATGTACTCATTATCTTGCTCATGTAATTATAACCCCTCTGTTCAGTATTTTCATAATAAAAAACATAACTATCTTTTCTTTAAAATGGTCAGTGTTCTCTCTACCTGGCCACAAGCAGTAGCTTACCTTCCCAGAATTTGGCCTCTTTCTAGCTCATTTTCCTACAGGTCATTCTCACTGCTCCTCCCCCTTCTCTGTTATGATTTTATTTTTCTCAGGTAGCATTGCTAATGCAGCATGTACTTCCATTTGTCAACTGCCTTTTTTGGCCGATTTTGTGTCTGGGAGAGTGGGTAGGTACTGGGCTTTGGGCAACAGCTTCTTACCATATTCTGTTCAAGGCTGGCGCTCTAGCACTTAACCCACAACTCCACTTCTGTTTTTTTTCTGTTGGTTAATTTTGGAGATAAGTCTCATGAACTTTCCTGCCTGGGCTGGCTTCAAACTGTGGTTTTTCACATTTCAGCCGCATGAGTAGCTAGGATTACAGCTTTGGGCTACCACTGCCTGGCTTTATTTGGCTGATGTTTGAGTTCATCTCAATGCCATGTTGTTTTTAGTGGTACAAGGCTTTCTCCTTTCTTAATATTGGTTCTTCAACTGGCAGCAGCTGTTATAGGGTTCTAATAATCATAGGTCTGCTGAAACATTTCAGATACAAGACTAAAAACAGAAATGAAGGTAAATTGTGAGCTTATCCGCTGCCTTACCCTCTCCTCATCCCCACCCCCACTGCTGTATCATCTTGTTCTGATTATGGTTCATTAAGTTTTGGCATATTTTCACTACCCATAGTTTAGAAGATATAAAATATGATCCTTTACATAAATTAATCATAGGGGACTAACTATTCTAAGCTTACATATATTTCATTATTTGTCCTGATTTTATTTCCAGATACCCATTATGAGGACATAGTATTAAATGAAGTAATCCTTAAGATTCCTCTCAATATTTTGAATACTGAAATTCGTATGAAACTATGCTTGTGGATTCACATTAATATCTGCCTTCATTTTATTCCTCAGTGAGTAAGTGGCCTCTTCTGACTTCCAAAGTTTTATTGATTCTTCAAAAATACAACTCAGAACATTAGCTGGCATGTCATGAATAATCAGACATTAATTTGTCAAAAAAGATACATTTTGTCTTATGAGCCAGTGTCTTTAGATTTTGCTCATCTCTCATGAGGCATTGTAAAATATCCTATTTTGTAGGATTCTTCCTTCACGTAATTTATAAGTGGTTAACAGATGTCATCCATTATTTGTATTTTGACTTCATTTCTAATTTCCTGATGTAAACAGAACACATAGCTACTAATATTATTCAGCATATATATGACAGGACTGAGCTGAGCATTTATCATCGAAATATAAAAGGGTTTGTTGAGTGATAAACTACATATAATTTAAATTACAAAGTAGATACAGGTACAGGATATAATTTTGATTCAAATGATAAATTCTTTAAGGATGACTTGACTGATATTATCATGGCACCCAAAATAATAGAATCAACAGTGAATGAATAAAAATAAATGAATGTTTGTGTTATACTTTACACTAGGCTAAATTTATAGGATTAAATTTTGTCCCATAGAAATATATACTGGGGTGATAATTCCTGATAATTCCTGATAATTCTGAAATGAGGTCATATTGAATTTTGAAGGAAGAGGGGAATCTATCCACAGATAGAATACTACAAACACTGGATGCAAATATCTGTATGCCAAAAGTTCCCTAAGGGATGGATAGCAACAACCAAAAAGAAAAACAAAGACTACTACTCACAAGACTTTAGAAGTAACATGGCCCTTGACAGTATTTTGATTTCAGCCTAGTCTTTTGTACTATGAGAGAACACAATTCTGTTATTTAAGCCAGTAATAGAGACTGTGTAATTAGACCCTGCTCTATTCCAGCCAGTGTCTCCAAAATTGGGGCACTCATTTGTAATATGGATTATGCTTTGTCTTCAGTCATTATATTTAGAACTTTCATTTGAGAATTTGCTTTACTATAAAGTGAATGAATGGAAAATTTGCTCTAACAAGTTTGACATCTATAAAGGATTATTTACAATAGTTTTTCCCTAGGCAAGTTATCTTTGTTTTCTGCCAAACCTTTTACCTTTTTTTTTCTTTCTGTGCTGGTCCTATGGTCTGAACTCATGGCCTGTGTTTTACTCTAAGCTTTTGTGCTCACAGCTAGTGCTCTAACTCTTGAGCCACAGCTCTACTTCTGACTCTTTTTTGGTTGGTTAAGTAGAAATAAGGGTCTCATGGACTTTCGTGCCCACACTGTCTTTGACCCACAAACCTCAGATTGCAGACTTCTGAATAACTAGGATTATAGGAGTGACACCTGCACCTGGCTCAAATTATCCTTTTATCTAATCCATTTAGCTACATAGTCTACTTAGTTAAAAAAACTTGACCTGTAACACAATTCTCAAAAGTTTCTATTTTCAAGTACCTGCTCTTTCTAAAATTCTACTTTTTCATATATACCTATCTTGTTAGTCTATCACTTTCATAACATATATAGTTACCACACTTGCCTACAGAGTACACTTATGCTAATGTATATGGCTATCATAAATATTAAGTACATAGAAAATTGAAGACCTAGTTTGGCACTGGTAGCTCCCTGCCTGTAATCCTAGCTACTCAGGAGGCTGAGATCTTAGGAGCAAGGTTCAAATCCAGCCCGAGCAGGAAAGTCTCTGATACTCTTTATCACCAATTAATAATTAGAAAACCAAAAGTGGTTTTGCGGCCCAAAGTACTAGAGCACTAGCCTTGAACTCTTTAAAAAGATCTCAGGCATAGCAGCTACTTCCTGAGTTCAAGCCCCACAAGTGAAAAAAAATTGAAGACCAGAAAGAGAGAGAGAGAGAGAGAGAGAGAGAGAGAGAGAGAGAGAGAGAGAGAGAGAGAGAGAGAGAGAGAGAGAGACTACATACATAGATTTTGTGAGGCAGCATGAGATACATTTATGTTGTCAACAACATTGAGTCATAAATGATGAAGTTGCCTTAGTAAGCAAACGCTAAGATACAGGATATTAATAATTCTTCTGTCTTCATTGAGAAACAACTTTTTCCCTGTGTTTCATATATTGTATTATCAGCTATTTCAAACTTCCCAACTCAATGTTTTGAACAGGAACTCATATTTTTACATCAGAAAATTCTCCACTCCATTTCCTGTTTGCCATAGCACTTCTAAATTATTGTACAAATATAAAATTTACTCCATGGGTTCATCATAGGACAATTTATAGTAGGTTCTATCTGGGTATCCAATTAAAATTCAAGGACATTTCAAATAAACCAAGATTTGTCATGAATTATGCGTTGTTTTCATTTTTTATAATCTCCTTACTTTCTTTGAAATATGTGCTCTAAATCTTGCCTGGGTTCTTCTGGTTTTTGATATAACATGTTTATTTGAACCATTTCTTGCATTCCAGTTTTCTTTCAGGGAGTAAACAAAGTGTGATGATGTGCCAAAATTAGAATGAAGTCTTTTAAAATCTCAGAATATCTTTAGTTGTTCAAAGTTGTTTTGCTGTTTTTCTTCATATTTGTAGGTACTAGTATTATGTAATGACATTTTTTAAATTTAATTTAATTTTATTTGTGAACATACTGTACAGAGGGGTTACAATTACATGGGCAGGATAATGCGTACATTTCTTACCAAGCATTGCACCCTCCTCCTTTGGTTTACCCTTCACATCCCTTCCCAGCCTCCCCCCTGTAATGACATTTTTGTTACTTTATAAAGTCCTGGGTCTGCTCAAATGCATTTATTTTCATTTTATGAGGCTCCTTTACTTAGCAAAACAACCCTCCTAATGCCAATATCCACACAAAACCAAGTAAAGCACTCCATGGAAAATGTAGCAAATTATTGCATTTTAATCCCAATAAACATCAAATTAGAGTAAGACTTTATTTTTCATGTCATTTTGGAAGCATCTATTTACCTGTGTCTGAAACCATTAAGTAGAACATTTGTACAAGATATCTAAATATAAAGAGGACAAGAAGAAGTCAGATAAAATACATTTTATAGCTTGATTAATATATGAAAGTTGTTTTCTCATTAAAAAAGAACATTAACTTAATACTTTCTCTAATGGCACCATTCAAAGAGACACTTACAATATTTGGACAAGTGAGTTACTGGAAGAAATGTGTCTTTCTGGGAATCTGTTCAAACAGTATCTTCAATATAATGTGTATTATGTTTGATCTATACTGACTATGAAAAACTACTGATTCATGTGTTTTTTTGAAATCATATCAATAGATCAAAGGAATTAGAGACATTTTGATTAAACCATTATTCTATCCAGAAGAGATAGCATCCCTGATTACTTTATTTGAATATCATTAGAATTTAACAAACTAGATTTTTAAAAATTATATACTTGCAAATAAAAAATATCAATTCAACACAAGAATAATTCTAAGAGATATTTTATGCAGATGTACTTGATGTTTTTGTTTTGCTTATAATAACTTTTCCATTAAAGTGACTGTTTATCCCGAAATCACTGAATTCAGCAGTTCTATTCATATATGGTTCACCACTATTTACTCCAGGCAAAAAGTCATTTAAAACTAAGTAGAAATTGATATCATTTATTTCTTAAATGTCAACCAATTCTTACACTTGTATACTTCCTGCAGCAGATAGAGGGAGCTTCTCCTTCTCTTCACATCTTTTTTCCTGGCTAGCCCTATGTCGAAATCCACTTCGTCCTTGCTACTTCTGCCTAAAGATGATATCCTTCATGCTTTTAGGTACAGGCCTTGTGTGTTTCTCTTAGCTTTCTTCCTTGTCTTCTTTGTTCTTTGCCTGTGGTTTCTATCTTGTAGTCCATATTACCAAATGGTATCAAAGGATGGTGTCTGGAGCAGTTAATCTAATTTCAGAGAAGGCATTCGTGCTGGTATCTGTGTCGCCCAACACCACACTTACATTTGCACATACATTAGGGTTCTGTGGGTCATAAATATTTTATGTATTAATGCAATTGGGACTAGGCCTATCCCTACAATCATTAAATCAAATCTATTTGGTTGGTTAGAGAGTACACTTGTGCAAAATAAATTTTGTATGTGTTTATAATGCAGTAAAAAAGTGGGAAATTTAAATAATGAGCAACTGAAATTCTGAATATAATGAATTCTACCATTTTTAAAGCAGATCACTTGACAAGTTTCTATTAACATTTGACATTAAATCTATTGTCCTACTTCCATGAACAAGATATTCCAGCACTGACCTCTTCTCTCTTGGATCTTTGAGAAGAGAAAATGAACATTCAAGGCTATTTTGAATGCCATTTCAACTGGTAAACTATGGTGCACAAAGATGTTGGTAGAGGTAAAATGTGGGGTAGAGACGTCACCATACATGCTCAGCAAAAAGACAAAGCAATTTGAAACTACTTGGAAAAATTAAAGGGGATCCTTTCCAGCTTCCGAATTAAGAGGTGGGAGTAGAATAATCTTTGGGGAGGAATAGCAATTCTAGTATGGACATAGCAATAAGCTCTAAAAACCCCAATGCTGTATCCAGTAATGTATTTCCTATCTCTAATTCCAGAACATTCATTATTCCCTATTTCCCCTCAACTTCCTTCTTTGTTTTATACTTTTCTTCCAGAAAAGGATGAAGTGAAAATAGATGCAGTTGTAACATAAACCAATTACTTGCCACAGAAATCTTTCCAATATAGCTGTCTGTGAGATGGACAGTTAATTTTGCATCCTGAGGTTTTTATCTTGAGAGCCTACTAAGTTCCTGGAATTATAGCACCCTGTTGCATTTCTTATGGATTCACTAAGGGAAACACTGGTTTGTTAGGCAACTGATTTGCCTAATTTTTCACTTGTTTTTGCCCCTGAATATATTATTTATTAAGCACTGTAATAGTAAAGTCTACATCAATGTCATTGGGTCATTGGGGGGGGGGGCAACATGTTGGTTTAAATGTTTTTGTTTTTGTTTTATGCTTGTGGTTTTTTTGTGTTTTGTGGTTGTTGTTGCTTTGACTTTTCTTGCTTGTTTGGTTTTTTGTCACTCCTGGGGCTCAAACTCTTGATGTAGGCTCTGTTCCTGAGCTCTTTTTGCTCAAGGCTAATGTTCTACCACTCAAGCCACAATGTCACTTATGGCTTTTTCTATAATTAATTAGACGTAAGAGTCTTACTAGCTGTCTTGCTGGGGTTGGTTTCCAGCTGACATCGTCAAATCTCAGCCACCTAAGTAGCTAGGATTAAAGGTATGAGCTACCAATGGTGCCTGGTTTAAATGTTATTCTGAGCAACTCTACTTAAATTAAAACTGAAGCTATGTACTTGAACTAGAATTGAAGCTATATAGTTCTCTTCTCTTGGTCTCTACCTTTTCAACTATAGATCCTTTACTTCTCAATTTCCATAATCACATAAGCCAATTCTTTATACTAAATATTTATATACATGCATATGTGCACACATGCACAATACAAAACATGTAACATTTTCTCTTGATTTTTTGTCAAGAACCCAGCCAAACATAATCAACTAGCAAATAGTGTATTCACAGGCAAAGATGGAAAAGGACAAACTATTTTGTTCACTAAACCATTTCTGACTATATGAATAGGTTCTCAGAATTTGAGACAGATTGTCCATAGGGCACAGGTTCTTGAGAATTTCCTGTAGGCATTTTACTATGAATCTACACACTTTTTCCACAGTGAGACTGCTAGCATTTCATCATGTTTAAGTTTTATTATGGAAAAATTAGACATATGCAAGTGTAAAGGGACTAGTATAACCTTCCATGCTCATCACCTTGCCTCAACTCCTGGAATTTGCTTCAAGATAATGATGCAATAAGATTAAGAATAGCCATATTGGGCGGGGAAAGTGGCTCAGTGGTGGAGTGCTTCCCTTGCATGCATGAGGCCCTGGGTTCAATTCCTGATCACCACAAAAGCAGACAAAGCCAGAAGTGGTGCTGTGACTCAAGTGTAGAGTGCTAGCCTTGAGCTAAAGAGCTGAGGGACAGTGAGCATGACCAGAGTTCAGGCCTGACAACCACCACCAACAAAAAAAGAATGACCATATTACCAAACTATTCCATGGATAAATGCCCAATAGCTGATATTTTTAGAACTCGTCCCTCTGATTTGAATATTGTCTATACTTCTACGTCCAGTTGCAATAATAGATTTTTTTGCTCTATCTTTTTTTTAGGGGGAGGGCCCGGTTATGGGGCCTGAACTCTGGGCCTGGGCGCTGTCCCTCAGCTCTTCAGCTCAAGGCTAGCACCCTACCACTTGAGTCACAGCGCCACTTCTGGCTTTTTTCTTTTTTGCTTATGTGGTGCTGAGGAATCAAACCCCTGGCCTCGAGCATGCAAGGCAAGCGCTCTACCACTGAGCCACCTTCCCAGCCCTGCTCCATCTTTCTTATGGCCTTTCTTATATATCTGAAAACAAAATAAATCATTCTGACCACTACTTAGCTACATGTATCTATTTACGTAGGTTGTTCTAAATACTATGATTCTGTTACTAAGCCTGTGACTTTAGCTCTCAAGTTTATCAGCTTTAACATGAGAGGACTGAATCTGTGATATGTCAACAACTCTAGTAATTATTATTAAAGGGATAACTAAAGCTAGAATGTGTAGATGCAAGCAACAAACCATCTATAATTCTTGTAGTAACACCTAGAACTAAGTTCTCAGAAAATTTTTCCACCAAGCAAAGATGTCATCCTTTCTATTTCCAGCAAGAGAATGCCAACTATCCACATGTCCCCTGTTAATAGTTTTCTCCTATGTCAGATTGGGCAGATTGGTCTTTAATGGAACACAGTTAAGAGTTTCTGGTGATAAATAATGAAGCAAGCTAACTGTTCATGCCTACAGACAATTATCCTGTGCCATGATTCTTTATCTTCCAAGGGGTCCTCAAAAGGGACTATGTAGCTATAGAAATGAGAACAAAATGAAGTTAAAAAAATTCCATCTGTCAAACTGATGATGGATGCTGTCCAAGCCTGTGAAAAAAAACATGAAATGTTAATTCCATGCACTGCTGATGCCTTTAATTATTCAACTTTGACAGATGGAAAGATCATCATGCGGCTTTCATTTAAGAAGCTCATGCAACTGTAGAGTTTGTGCCAAAGGTAATCAGTCACATGAAAGAATCTGCCACAAGTGTAGCTCTACCTTATTTATAGCTTACAAGATCTTAATTATGTTTCATAAATGGACAGTCAAATAAGGAAAATAGAAAATATACATGACTGTAAATTAGCATGTAGAAATTACAGCTCAAAACAGGGAGCCTTTTTCTGTGTCAGATCTAGGGCTTGAACTCAGAGCCTGGACACAATCCCTGAGCTTTTACTCAAGGTTAGCATTCTAACACTTGAGTCACAGCTCCATTTCTGCCTTTTTTGATGCTTAATTGGAGATAAGAATCTCATAGTTTGCTTCTTCAGGTTGGCTCTGAACTGCAATCCTTAGGTCTTAGCCTCGTGATTAGCTAGGATTACAGTTCTGAACCACCAGCCCCTGCTTAGGCAGCCATTTTCAAATTACACAACACTCTCCCAGCAAGCAACCCACAGTACAAGCACACTGAAAATAATACCACTGTTACAGTATTTCTGATCCCTGATGCCCCAGGGAGGAGGTCTCCAAAAGGGAGGAGTCATCTGCATAGCCCTAGCATATGGAGTTCCTGATGTTGTCTCAGAAAAGAATTTGAGGACACAAAGTATAGGCCAAGAAAGTTTATTAGTAAAGCAGAGTGAAGATAAAAAGAGAGTGCACAACCCAGACATGGATATGGACATATCTGACCATAAATACTTCATAATGTTAAGGCATTCATCATACCTGTGCTCAAAGGGAGGTTGAGGGGTTGACTCACATTTAATAAGAGTGATTAAATATACCAAGTGTGAGAACAAAGATAAACATATAAGGTACACTTTCATCAATTAGGCTCAGAGACTTCTAAACTGACCTATTTGTTAAATTTTGGTCATTGATGTCTGATAAGCCTTTCAAAGACAGGATACTCCACATACTCCACATACTCCAAGACAAGTGTCCATCCATGAGATAAATAAAACTTTTAAACACATTTTATCGAGACAAGTTATTTTTCCCAAGTGTTTTTTTTTTTCCACGATGAGTCCCTATAAAATATCCTTGTTCAGTTTTCAGATCACATTTATTTTGGACAAGCAGGCTAAGTCAGAGAAAGAGATCTACTCTTATTCTTTTTTTCTTTTAAATAATTCCGCAGCTTATGATGTAGGCTTTAAAGATAATTCTATTAAAATCACAGAAGCATTATTAATACAATGTCTCTGAATCCCATGCTGCTGTTTCCTTTGTCTCATTTTCCCTGATCTACATCACCTCATCTTGCCTTGTAGAAGTAGTATTTCAAAGGTGTTAAATATTTTTTCTATAGTCTTAGTTTCATCAAGATCTTTATTAAAACAGAATAATCACTGTTTTGCTAAGATATACCTATATGGGCATATAGGGGCGTATATGATTCTGATGGGTTTCTTCTAGCCCTGCTGGTATTTCCTTGATGTACTATTGCTTCCTATCATCTGATCTGGTATCTCACTTTCCCTGATACATTAGATTATTTCTTTGGTGTTCTTACAATGGCCATGTCTTCTGCTAACCTTCTCCCCACCTCTCTGTTGTAGTCTTTTTTTTCTAGAGGGGAGACCAGTGCCTGGTGGCTCTGCAGATATATAATATCAGACAGTTAGTGAGTGGTTGGAAGTGTCCTCTCTTTTTGGCTCCATGACTGCCACTAAGTCCATGCCTTCACCACCATGAAGCTATTTACATGTCATCAGACACAGTTTCCTCATTTTTTCATTCCTCTACCTCTTGATTCAACTTGTACACTCCTGTCAGGTGGATCTTAGTACACAGTTCTTCACATAGTTCCCCTATTTAAGATCTTTAGTGAGTCAACTTCATATAAAGGTCTAGTCAACCTTTCTTCTCTTCTCCCTCTGCTAAGCAATGTATACCCTCCTCTAATCATCAAGAGTCTACCATTTCCTAGTTTTTCTCTTCTCATCGTTTTTGCACATCTGTATTTACCTGCCTTGAGCACCTTCCAAACCATCTGAACATCTTTGAAACCAACTTCTTTTGCAATTGAAAAAATCTAGGATTCAAAGAAGTGTGACTACTCCAAACTATTTACGTTTCATTCAGTTTTGAAACATGGCCATGTGCAATGTTATAAAAGATAGCAATTTATAATACTGAAAATACTAAGTGAATATATTTGCTGAAATTGTAAGGTTTTAGATTTTTAGGTTCTGAGAGGTAAAATAAGGTAGCATGAAGAACATAAGGATTAGCCTTGAGCACATATCAACTCAGGGACTGACCCTTGTTTTATGCTATTGGATAAATTACCTAACTCTCTAAACCTTATTTATAAAATGTAGAATGATGTTGTAAAACTAGTATCATGAATTAAAAGTTTCCATAAATTATAGATATTTGCCTTACATTTTCAATGTTAAACATAGTGACTAGTAAATGATTGGCATTTAATAAAGCTTAATTCAATCAACTGACTATATTCTCATTTAGCTCTAGCATTGCACCTACAGATATTAGATGACAAATCATCTGAATTTAACTAGGTTAAAATTAAGATAGAAGGTACAAAACTTATTACTAATAATTTAAACTTACGTTTTTCATTAATAAAGTTGTCTTGGTTATGAACATGTATATTTCAGTTGAGTTTAGACCTTTACACAGGTTGGATGGTTGACAACCCAATGAAGACATCTGCAGAAATGGTGGCCTGAGTACAATAGAAACAGGTGTCACCTGAATTTCAGCAGAACAGCTTATAGACACTGAAGAAATTTTTAGAGACAAAAGAAAGATAAGGAGAGAAAGAGCCTTAGAACTTGGGGAGGTTTATAGAGGATACAGCATGACTAGGTCTTTACTTTGGATGCTTATTTGTAATTCAGGGGCTTAGAATTTCATATAAATAACAGAGCATTTTTTAAAAAATAGAACTAGCTAGATGAGGTTTCCCAGTAAAAATTCAAGCCTGAGTCTTTCCTTACTTTAATAAAGGGGAGATTATCATTGTTATGATAAAGTAGTCTAAAACTACAATTCCCTCCCTCATTTTGTAGGATGTACCAAAATAAACTTATGGGGGAAAATGATTCCCTCACTAGTTAGCTGTGATGCTTGCTCCTTCATTGCCAGATTGCTTTGGCCTCTCAAGAGTGGTGCTGACCCTTCTAGGTAGTCTCCATCAAGTTCTTTGTAACCAAAGGTGCTTAACAAGATCAACAAAGCAGAAGTATCATATTCGAAAAGTTGTTGGTAAGAAGAAATTTGTATGAACTCAGAACAGTTTTGAGTTACTTTAGAAATGAGATTTAGTTATTTCTTCAGGGTCACAATCCTAGAGAGTGAGGAAATTTGATCTATTTTTTCAAATGAAAAAATACAAGCTAACGGGATTTCTGTAAAAAGTAAGACACATTGTGTGCAAGAAACTAATATCTAATGGAATTTCAAAATTCATAGGTTTTCTACTCCTCTGCATAAAGTTCCACCAAGTCCTCAAGTCATAACAGTAAAGGTCAAAGCAAATGAATTTTGTTATTATTTGCTTCCTGGTCACCAGAGATGCCATAACTCTGACAAAGTGGATAACATAGTCATTAATGTGACCTTTCTGAACAACTATATAGTCTACGTGTTCCAGTGTGAGTCCATGGGATGCACAATCAGAGCTGAGACTGAGAAACTTGTTATCAGTGTAAAGCCCGTCCTCATCTTCCACCAGTATCAAAGGAGTGGACTTCTTCACTAGGAGGAGACTGGGCTTAAAGTGGGAAGCCAACAAGCTCATCATCTGTGTACCTTTTCTGATACTTCAGTGTTCTTCATGGATGTGAACCCTGAGAAATGTAACTTCACCAGTGTCATCAACAACCCTAGTTTCAACAAATATTTACATTTCTTGGTTAGAGATCATCCATGATAATTTTGACATCATAGAGTGATTCATCATCATAGTCCATGCCACCCAGACAATAAATAGCCCTTTCAGAAATTGTCATTTGTAACCTGTAACTTATCCAATGCTATTAGTTATAAAACTGACCTGGTTTCACATTTGGTAGCTGTTTTCAGATGTCATCAAGAAGAATGGTGAATCAAACATCCACACCTCCCCTAAAGGGCTGTACTGAGAATCAGATTGTCTATGTCTTTAACAATGATATCCACTCTCCAACCTTGGATCTGAGAACCAACATTACCCTTAATAATCAACCATTTATCAAGCTCATTTCTTGCTGCAAAAATTAATTTAACTGAAAAACCAGAATAGTAGACATTTTGATTCACATGACCTCCAAAGAGTAACCATGCGACCCCATCCCCATTCCAATAACAGTCTTCATATTTGGGGAATCTTCCTTGGAAGGGGAGCACTTACGTTGGAACAAATGGTCTCTTCTTCTTGACAGTTTCCATGTCAGGTCCCTGAAGAGGAACTTGGGGAACTTTACCTTATATACGGTCAACAAACTTCACTATAGATAGAAACTGCTACTAAAACTTAGAAAAAAGACAACTAAAAAGAAAGCAAATTGGGCTAGGAATCAACACAAAAGTTCAGGTTGAGTTAACTATTTACTGGTTATTGGGCATCACATTTTTATCTTCTCTTAGCTTCTGAAATACTATTCCCCATTATATTTTGTGCCCAAATATAGGGGAAAGATAACTTTATTCTCACACTCAACTCTCTTGGAGATCTGTGCGTTTTTCTCAAAAATATGTAATTCAGTTCTCTGGTACATATTGGCAAATCACCAGGTCTGTCCACTTCAGGGATGAACCTTACAAGACTGCCCCCCTTCAGATGTCAATCATCATCCCTTCTTTGTTAGATCATTTTCTAGGATGGTTCAAAGTCCTCAGAAAAAGTTTACTCCTAGATTAAGGATTATAAAAGGACATCACTCAGGAATTAGAATATTCCATGCTCTCTCCAAATGTGCCACTTTTCAGCCAGACAGGTGTTTAACAACTTATAAAGTCACTGAAACTTGTGATTTTATTTTAATCTTTTACTTGTACAAAGGAGTTGACCTTTCAACAAAGCAGTTTGTGAATATAATGCAAAGTCCAGAAGGCAAATCCCAGAATAAAAATAAACTGTATTTAAGGGTCCTAAAATGAAATAGCCAGTATACTCAGTTACTGAGGAACTTGGTAAGCTACAGTGTACTAAAAAATGGACACAAGAAATTACCATACTTAGGTAAGCTGTAGAGTAGGAAACTGACCATACTCAAAGAATAAGTAAAATAGAATCAATACAGTATTGCTGCTCCAAAATACGACTAAGTGCTGTTTAACTACCTCCCTAGCGTTTTCTTTTTATCCTTGTAATATACCCTGAGACAAAGTAAGAGATAATTTATTTCGAAATGAAATGCCCTATTTTTTGAGTACTGTCCTGAATTTTTCATTTGCCTATAATAATCTATTGTCCTGGATAACAAAAATAGTATTGGGCAAGGATTATTTAAAGCTCTTCAACAGAAAGCAGTATAATGAAACTTACCGAATTTCTTAGAAAAGTAGTAACTTTTAGTTGAAGAGCTCTGAAATTGAGCCATATAGCCTTGTACAGTGATATAAAACAAAAATGGTGGAAAATGAGAGGAGGTGTAGGAGACCCCAAATAATAGGCCAAGTAGCAGTTTGTTGTGAAAAAAAAAAACCCTAGTAAACCAGGTATCAGTAGCTCATATCTGTAATCCTACCTATGCAGGATTTAGAGGATGGCAGTTTGAAGCCAGTCTGGGCAGAAAAATCTATGAGATTCCATCTCCAAAATAACTAGAAAACTTAAAATAGGTTCTATCTGGAGGCTGAAGGAACATTGTTAGCTTATTTTTTCCAGCTTCTAGTGACCATTAGTATTTCTTTCTCTGTGGTGTCTTCTTCCATCACCAAAGCATAATCATCCCAACTCTGCTTTCATCACATTACCCCCTCTCTAATGAAATCTACCTATGCTATGGCGAATGGAAACACCTTTGTAAAACTTCTTAATCATCCATCTTTCCCAACACTCCCTTTCCCTCATTTATCTTAATTTTGGGTTATTCATTAAATTTGCCATTTAGCCCAGCAGTTTGTGTACAATGCATCTTAATCTGTGTTGTCACTTTAACATCATCACCACTTTTGACACACTCCTCTTATATTTCTCAATTCTGTGGTATATACAATTAATACTTGCCTGTATTCTACCCCTTCTCTCTTCATTCCCTCCACTTGGCCTTACCTGCCTCTCTTACTAGTACCCATTTCCTGGTCTTTATTTTGTTGGACTTTGACTTTTTAAAGAACTTTAAAGAGTTTTTTAAAAAGAATTATTTTATTTGCACTCTCTATTATAGAGTCTATCACACTTCAGTTAATTCATTTGTAACCCCTTGCTCACCCACTGCGTAACCTCTGGTTTTTAGAAAATTATAGGCACATTGTAGCTACCACAAATGAAGGAAATAATGTAACCTATATTTCTCTGTGTTTAGTTTAAGGACAGTCATGATTATAGCCATGACGGATCCATTTGAATAATCCAGTTTCAAGATTCTTAATCAAATCTTTCTTTACCATCAACACCCACAGGCACTAGGAATTAGAATGTAACTATTTCTTGAGAGACCATGGTTGAACCTACCATAATGATACAGCAAGAATTAGCTGTTTTGTGCCATCCTAAACATAGCTAGCTATGGAAAACTCTGGATTGTTATTGAAGTGTAAAATAAAGTGCTTTGCATTGTTAGAACTTTCCAAAAATTGAATGACTTCCTTGGATTTGTGAGAGGATAGTAAACTGGATTTTTTTTCCAGTCCTGGGGCATGAACTCAAGGTGTGGGCACTGTCCCTAAGCCTTTGTGTGATCAAGACTAGAACTCTACCACTTGCACTACAGTGCCACTTCTGGCCTTTTGAGTATTTTATTAGAGATAAGAGTCTCATTGACTTTTCTGCCTGGGCTGGCTTTGAACCCAAAACCTCAGATCTCAGCCTCCTGGGTAATTAGGATTACAGGCATGAGCCACTGGTACCTAGCATAAACTGGATTTTAACTATGCCATCCCAGTATAATACTTGTGACATTCCAAAGTACTAGGCAGAAACACATTTTTCAAAATGGTTCTATAAAAAATTGTAAGAATAAATTACTCTGTGTCAGAAAATCATGCAGACATGCAGGTACAGAGAACAAAGAAAGGTTTATTGCCTGCCGGGAAAGGAACCGCAAGACCTCTTCCCACAAGGGAGAAGTGAGAAGAAGCACTGGCTATTTTCTGAGGTGACCTATATTACCTAGGAGGCTTAGGAGGAGCTAGAAGGGGGTAGGAGGAGACCGTGGTGTGGATGTGTGGGCCAGGGGCTTCATCATGGCAGACTAGGATTTATGGCTGCTGTCCAAATAATAGATAGATAAGGGGTCCTGCAATTGCCTGGAACTGAAGGTCACTGTTAGGGGCTCTTGTTGCCTTATATGGTGGTAGCTGCCCCAGAGAAGTGCCATCCCAAGATAAAGGGGGTTGGAGGCTGATTATTTACTAAATGGGCCTAGTGTTGCCTAGGAAGGGAGCATGTTAAGCTGTGGAGAGGGAAAGAAGTATGCTAAGTTATAGGAAAGGAGCTCATTTCACTAAAAGAAATCATATAAAGGGACTACCTATCTAGGATGGCTTTGAACTGTCATCCTCAGATCTCAGCCTCTTAAGTAGCTAGAGTTATAATCCAGCTCATTTTTATCAAGATTGTTTTGGTTATGGAAGGTCTTTTGTGGTGCCATTTGTATATTCTATTGTTTTTTTTTTTTACTATTTCTATGAATAGTGCCACTGGAAATTTAAAAGATTGAATTGAATCTATGCATTGCTTCCTATTGTATGGACATTTTAAGCAATTTTTGTTAAGTCCATTACATAGACTCTACTTTCATTCATTTATCTTTTCTTTGAAATACTTAATGTCATAGTTTTAAATGCACAAATCCCATCCTATTAAATACCTTTTTTTGGTGCTAGTCCTGGGTTTAACTCAAGGCTTGGCCACTGTCTCCGAGTTTTTGTCAAGGTTAGCCTTCTACCACTTAAGCCATAGCTCCACTTCCAGCTTTTATTTTGTCTAATGGAGGTAACAGTCTGACAGACATCTCTAACCAGACTAGCTTCAAACTGTGAAGCCATGACACCAAGATTCTCAAATCTCTAGTTTAAATGCTATTTTTTAAAAAATAAAACTAGCTTTGATTTAAAAGAATTCAACTTAAACTTTTCAATTGATCTACACCAAGACTTTTTAAAGTTTATTGGTGCAAACCATATCAAAATTTAAAGTTTATTTGGTGTTACTACAGATTGAGGTATTGGTGCAGCTGATTTCCATGTAACTCACTCCAAACAGAGGACAATTATGGGGTAAAAAACTCAGTAATGAAAAAGATAAAATCTTACTAAGGGACAAGAAAAAAGTCTGAATAGCCTGATAAATATACTATTAATAATCAACCCAAGCAAAAACTTGTGAAAAAATTCCACTCTGTATATTACAAAAATATGCAAGGATGACAAATATGTCTGAAAAATGCTGCACGGGAATGATGCTTTAAACCAAAAGGTATTATTATAAGCCTATTAGAAGGGCCCAAATCCAGAGCATTCACTCCACCAAATGCTGAAGACATGAACAGAAACTTACTCATTTTTGGTGGAGAATGCAATTGTACAGGTACACTGGAAGTAAGGAACATAATGGCAAGGTCATATGGTGAAAATGTTTTGTCA
>NW_027203151.1:0-103775 GCF_024711535.1 Dipodomys merriami
CTAGGCCCTGTGTTCAAATCCCAGGACTGGCAGAAAAATATGGCATGAATAACAAACCTGAAGTAGAGGGGTGGGAATGTGCCTTAGGGGTAGAGTGCTTTGCATCTATGAAACCCTGGACTTGACTTCTCAGGAACACATCACTAGCAAAAAGCCTGAAGTGGTTCTGTGGCTCAAGTGGGAGAGGGCTATTCTTGTACAAGAGTAACTAGGTACAGTGCTCAGGTCCTGAGTTCAAATCCCAGTACTGGTGTATGTGCGCGCGCGCGCGCACACACACACACACACACACACACACACACACAGACCAGAAGTAAAGCTGTGACACAAAATTGTAAATCACTGGGCTCCTGCGCTGAGCTCATGGTCAGCACCCAGGCCCTGTGTTCAACCCCAAAACCTTGCCACACAGGGCTCAACTAGGAGAGTGCAAAGGTTTCAAAACCTAATGTGTTTCAGCAGTCCTAGATGACAGGAAGCATGGTGAGATCAGACATGTGCTTGGATTTCCAAAGGTTTCAGAAACCTAGCAGAGGCATCATAGGCCCATCATCACCCTCAATGAAACATTTCTTGAACTTAAGTGCCCTAGTTGTCTGCCAGAAGGACTCCTGAATTATATTGAGCACTGTATCTGAACACCAGAATATAGTCTCACAAAGGCAGGATAAGTGCTGGGAACTTGGCCTGCCACAGAAGATGCCCCAAATGAAGGCTGCCTGTCAACACAGAGCACTGGGGAGAGAGATAGCTTGGAGTACAAAGAGGCCTGTTTTCCTGACCTTCAGAGCCCATCCACACTCATCCTCACTAATTGGCCCAGATGGAGTTGTTTGTTACAGAGCTGTACAGGACTGAGGTCTTTTGTCTGCCTGTTCAGACAATGAGAGAGCCTTCTTCCAGCAGGCCTGGGAGGCGGAGAAACCCTCAGGCTGCACTGGGAACTGTGAGGGGAGCCCAGGAACATGCACTGTCATGAAAGCAGTCTCTGTTATGAAATCATTGTATTGAAAACCAATTTTCTAGCTTGGTGCCTTTCATCATAGCTACTCTGGAGCTTCACCTATAGGAATACATTCACACATACACAAAGACATGGAAGCAGGTCCTGGGCTTGAACTATGAGCATAGGCCTTGTCCCTGAGTTACTTGTGCTCAAGGGTATTGCATTAACCTTGAGCCACAGCCCCACTTCTGGGTTTTCTGTGATGTCTTCGAAATAACAGTGTCATGGACTTTCCTATGCTGGCTAGATTCAAACTCAGATTCTCTACATCTCAGCCTCCTGAGGAGCTGGGATTACAGTCAGCAGCCACTGGCACCTGCCTTTCTTTTCTTCTTCATTTTTTAATCTGGACAATCTGACTACTTAACAGCATCATTCCAATGCTTTGAATTTATAAGTCCACTACCCAATGTTCTTTATAGGTGCTTTCTCTGAGAAGGATTTTCTCTCCTCCTCTTCTCCTCTGGTCATAGGTTTGAAGCCAAGAGTGAGAAATGAGTGTGACATGATTTTGGCAGCAAATGTCCACAGGACATGCCAGTTCAGTCACTTAGTATTGAGCTGCAGTGAATTTACTGTCTCAGGACGAGAGGTCCAAAAGCTGGAGCGATCCTCATACTGTCTGAATTGCTCCTTAGGCCTATAAAATTATCTAATACTTATGAATGTTTTGTGTCTCCCACCTGAAGTCTCTAGAACATACTAGAAGCATCTTCATGTTTCCTTTTTTCTCTAGTACCTCTTTAGATTTAGACTAACGGTTTGTGTGGAGCAGATTCTCAGCGAATCCCTGAGGAAAGCCACTTACAGTCTCCTCAGTAGATCTCTGTTCAAAGCCAGCCCGAGCAGGAAAGTCTGCGAGACTCTTATTTCCAATAAATCACCAGAAAACCAGAAATGAATCAGTGGCCCAGAGGCCAGAGCTCCAGCTTTGAGAAAGAAAGCCAAGCAGGAGATACAAGCCAGACCAGGCAGGAAAGCCTGGCAGGCGCTTATGTCCAATTAACGACCAGATGTCTGGAAGTTGAGCTGTGGCAGTGGTAGAGTCTCCACCTTGAGGAAAACAGCTGAGGGACACATTCGGCCCTGAGTTTAAGCCCTGGGATGGCCACCAAAAAAATTCAAAAAGAGAAGGCCAAGTTTATGTATCAGTGCCCTACCTACTTATGTGTGTATATTACCTCTCTGAGTGTAATCAGATTGTATGCAATGCTTCTCCTTTTATGTACAGATTTATTTTTCAGATAGGCTTGTTGCACATACTGCATCATTCTCTTCTTTTCAGGCCCATGGCTTTTCTCTTCCAGAGTTCCAGGCCTGTGTCCTCATATGATACACACTTAAGTTCACAGCAGCCTTTATTTCATATTATTATGAGGCCAAGGCAGGAACAGTCACAAATCAGGCAGGGGAAGAGAAGATCAGGGTTTTTGAAATAACCTGTATTCGGAAAATTAAACTTGGGGAATGTAACGTGGTAGCATACTTATGTAGAAACTACCATTAAGAAAAAATGAGAGGGCTGGGAATGTGGATTAGTCCTTAGCATGCAAGAAGCCCTCTGTGCCAAGCCTACTCCGGTGGAGTCTGCTTAGCATGGGAAACCTGCTTTCAGATCTGAGAATGGGGCTTCAAAGAGGCCTACCTCCTGGAAAAGGCTGGCAAGCCCCTGGGAAAGATGTGTTGCTGGTTTTTTTTTTCTTCACTGTATAGGAGTGCCTATTAATCTTTTACTGTTTCTGCTGCTTATTGTACTTACTCATGCTCAACGTTCCCTTAGTCAAGGCTCTTTCTTAAAAGTGATGATGACTCCAACATCTGATGAGTGTCCTGAGAATATGACTAACTCACCAGAGTTAAGTGCTACCCTAAAAGCCCCTCTTGTGGAGGCTAGTAGATGAGTCATAAGTAAATATAAAAGTATTGGGGGTTTCATGACATCACTTCGGCAGAAGGAATTGTTTGTAAGAGATTTACAAGAAGCTGTAGGCATGGCTAGAGCAGAAAGAGTGTATGGCTACTGGAGACTTCCCTACAATCCTAAAACATATACAATAGACTCATATAGATATCCTGTAGGTAAGAAAGATGTAGAGAGATATTTAGACCAAAAGCTAAATAAGATTCCTAAAAGGTTGGTAGATAAAAGGTGGCAATGGCTTATCAGAGGAAAATAGTGGGATCCTCCATTACCTAGAGGACCCCAAAGACTTCCCCCAGATCCATAGGCTTTTACAGGTGTGTATGATAAGGATGGCAACTGTTGGGAAAACTAATTAGGAGAAAGAACTTCCTGTTACTCTCTTTCATTTACTGAGACACTTGCTAGATCTAGGCCATCTTGGTGCTTACTATTAAAGAAGGAACAAAAAAGGTCTTATGAGACAGTTAAGTCCTCTATAGAAAAGAGTAAATGATTATGTGAAAGGGTTACAGAAAAGACACTATGAGCTTAAATTTGCTATATGGCCATATTTAAATAAGTATACTGAATATCATGATTTTTGGCCACAAATTGGGAACCCTCTAAGCACAATTGCTTAGAAAAGATTTAAAATGTATAAAGTACACAACTAAACAAAAGTAACTATGAAGTACTAGAGTTCATGCCTTTCTGTTCAGCACCTTGCCCATAAGCTCTGGTTAATGGTTAATTGGTGATAAACATCGAAACCCGTTGTATTTCTTAAAAATAGAGGTAAAGCCAAAAACAAGTGCCTATCCTCATAGCTCGTCATCTAAACAACAAGATTAGGCGACCAGCTGCTGAAAACCCAAGAATGAAGCCTTGCAGCAAGGTTGTGTAACCTTTTGCCCTTTCTCATGGAGACTTTTGCTATAAAAGTTTGATTTCCTCTGCATTAAATTGCACTCAGCATCCACAAATCTTGTGTGTGAGTTGTCTGTTTGCCATCTCCTCACCTATTCCAGTTCCTCCACTAGGTGTCCTCCGGTGTCCCCAAAGAGCCAGTCCACAGCACCTCTGTAGCACATGCACAGAAAAAGCCAGAATTGGTGCTGTGGCTCCAGTAGTAGAGTGCTAGAGACAGTGACAAGGCCTTGAGTTCAACTCAAGTACAAGTAACTTCTCATCACCAAGGGAAACCCAGGAGGCTCTTAAACATCTGCCCTTTCAGAAGTGGAAGTCAGAGTGTCATAGACTTTCCTGCCCTGGCTGGCTTCACCCTGTGATCATCAGACTTCGGCCTCCTGAGGTAGGGTGATGGGCCTTGGCTACTGGGGCTTGCTAGGTCAGAACTGAAATAACATTGACAATACAAGTCAACTACTTATCACAAAGGACTTGGGGAGCATATTAAGCCTTTCAACAATGGACCTTTCAGAACTCTGTAGGACACAAGGTTATAATGCTAGAGTCTGAGAGGCTGGGCATATGGATCTGCTAAACTGGACCTTGAGCTCTGACTCCAATTCTGGTGTACATCAGCGTTCATTTTCCAGAGAATGTTCTAATTAGCTAATAGGAAAAATACTTTGATTAACCATCACTTTTTTCCCATTGTGTGTCTCAAACTCAAGCCTGGGCACTGTCCCTGAGCCCTTCATCTCAAGACGAACACTCTACCACTTGAGCCACAGTGCCACATGGGGCCTTTTGGTGGTTCATTGGTGATAAGAGTCTAACAGGCTTTACTTGCCAGGCTGTCTTTGCACTCTGGTCTACGGATCACAGCCTCCTGAGAAGATAGGGTTCCAGGTGTGAGCCACTGGCATCTGGCCTATTGTTTTTGCCAGTGCTGGGGCTTGAACTTAGGGCCTGGGTACTGTGTCCATGCTTCTTTGTCTCAAGGCTAGTGCTCTACCACTTGGGCACTCCACAGCTTCTGGCTTTTTTTGAGTATGTGGCACTGAGGATTCAAACCCTGGCATTCATGAATGCTGAGCAAGCTATCTACCACTAAGCCACATTCCCAGTCCCACCCTTACAATTATCCCTCAACTTGCTTATCCTCAAGGAAAGGCTTCTGAGTATAAATCATCTAAAGAAATTCCTGTAGGAAGGTGTGAAAGATAAACAAGTCAAATCTCATATTTGGGAAAGACTCTAAATATGTGAAGACTGTGACAAATGCCTCCATTTAACTATGTATCATGTTTCAACAGTTAATAAAGTATTAATGAAAAATGAGTCAATATCCTAAATTATTGTGTATAATTGTATAATAGATGTACAAAATGTAATAAATATTATGTGAATAATAATATTAATACAATAAACAATAATTAAATAAATAAAATATAGAAATACAAAATCAATAATTAAAAAATCATAGTTTGTATTAAACATACACATGTAATACGTAACATATATTACACATGTACACAAATATTATTTTCCATTATAGGGACTTAATTCAGGCTCTGGGAACTCTACCCTGAATTTCTTTTCCTCAAGGACAGTGAGCTTCCCCTTCACCCACGATGCAAAAGAGTTACCCAGATGGTGAGATCAAATCCCAGCAGTGGCAGAAATACAAGCCCCAGTTCCAAGACAGTGACTTAATTATTTTTAATGGAAGCAGTTATTTTTATTCAGTTCCATACTGAACATTTTAAAAACAGCAGTGTATAATTTTGTATATCTATTCAGACACCCTTCCCTTACCTGCAAAGTGGTTCTCAGAGCTCTAAATTGTTTCCTTTTTTGTTGTAAAAATGTTGTATAGAGGGGTTACAGTTATATGAGCAAAGTAATGAGTACATTTACTATTGAGCATTGTTGCCTCCTCCTTTGTTTTCCCCTTGCATCCCTTCCCTCCCACCTCCACAGCTATCCCCCAAACCCCCAGCTGAGGTCAGTGACTTAAGTTTTTGTTTTTGGCTTGGCACATGATTTGAACTCAAATAGTAGAAACTCTGCACCTTCCCTCACATTGCTACAGGTTTACCAAGATCCTGAATTCAAATCCCAGGCTAGGAAAGAAAACTGGCAGAAATTCCAAACCAGGGGGATTTTTTCAACTTAGTTAAATTATTTATTTATTTATTTATTTATTTATTTATTTATGCCAACCATGGAGCTTGAACTCAGGTCGTGGCAACTATACCTCACCTTCGATTTCCTTAGACTGAGCTGCAGCCTCTCACCTATAGTCAATCCTGGGATCCTAGGCCCAGAGGACTTGCATGAAGAAAATAATAATGGCACAGCACAGAAAGTGGTGAGCTGCAGAGGACTAAGGGTTTTACGTTATTCTTTTCTTTGCAGGGTGACCATCCTGAGTCTGAATGACATGACTGCAAAGTGGAGCTGAACTTCTATTCCTGAAGGCTGGTGGGCCATCAGGGAAGCCATAGACCAACCTGTCAACATAGGCCCTGGGTTAAAAATCTAAGTCCTGACACCTACTAATGGCAGGACATCACAAGAGATTCGTTCCTATGCATAGGAATACTGATTGAAAGAGTAGTTCGTGCATCAGTCGAGTCTAAAAGTGGATGTAATAATCCTAGGATGCTGATTGATTTTAATTGATAGTTTATTAAGCATGAAAAGAATAATATTACTTCAAAGGCAGAATAATAAATAAGAGTTGGTAGGAATGTAGTAGGCGTCATTCAGTCAGATAGATGGCTCTGGCACGCTTTACCAATATGTATTAATTGTATACTACCATCTGCCAATTCATGTATCACTGTTTTGGCCAAACCTGGGGCTCCATCTCAGTGCCTGGGAACCACCTCACAGCTTCATTGGCTAGAGGTTGCCGTGTTCACCCTTACCCATTCATGAATTGGGCCTGCTAGGCCCCGAGTTCGGTTTCCCAGCACTGCCAAAAATTTAATCTTGGAGTAAGAAGCCGAGTGTGACACATGTTTTCCTTTTCTGAGAGAGTCCTGGGTGTTAGGCATGATAGCGAACACATATACAAATCTAGATGCTATGTGATAGGAAGTAAAAAAATGTAATAAAAGGTATAGGTGTCAAAAGAGTCAATAAAATAAATGTTAAATAAATGAATAAAACAAATGAAATGAGTAACCATACCAAACATGATATTGTCTGACTATATGGAAGTATAAATCCTGTCTTTAAAATGTAAATAAGATGCATATAAGGAGTATGTTTTGCAGGACTGAGGCTTGACCTCAGGCCTAGGAAAGAGGCCTGACTTTCTTGGCTTCAAGTATGGTGTGATTCCCCTAGCCCGACAGTGTTGCCTATTTATCTAGAATTTGAGTTGAAATCCCAGGCCTGGCAGAAAAAATGTCACGAATTGCAAAACAGGGAGATAAATAATTGTTTTTATAATTTTTTAAATAGTTATAATTTTTTAATTGTTTTACTTTTTTAATTCAATTTTTTTGTTCATTTTTGGCCATGCACATGGCTTGAACTCAGATCGTGACTGCTCTGTCTCAGCTTCCATCACACTAGCCTGGGATGCAGTCCAGAACCAAAGCCGATCCTGGAATCCTAAGACCCGATGTCTGATAGGAAAACAAAATGAAAATGACACTAAAACAAGCTGCAAGCCGTATATGGTTGGCGGTTTCTTGGCTTTGGTTCCTTGCACGGTGACCATCCTAGGTCTAAATGACATGGATGCCACACACAGGTGACCTTTCATTGCTCAAGGCTGGGGGACTGTCAGGAAAGCCGTAGGCCAACCCCACAACACAGTCCCTGAGTTCAAATCCTGGTCCTGACACCTACCAATGGCAGGAGATCCCAAGAGACTCCTGCCTGCGCATGGAAATTCCAATGGAATGATATCCAACACATGATTGAATAGTTCGTGCAGCTGTCTGGACTCAAACTAGATGCAATAATCCTAGGACGATGATTGAACTTAATTAATGGATAATTAGGCATGAAAAGAATAATATTCCTTCAATGGAGGCCTAATAACTACCTAAGACTTGGTAGGAATGTAGCAGATGTCATTGAATACTAGATACATGGCTCTGGCACTCTGTACTAATACGTATTTATTGGTGTACTACCACCTGCCTATCCATGTATGGCTATTTTGGCCACCCCTGGGGCTCGATCTCAGAGGTTGCCAAAAATTTCCTCCTGGAGTAAGAAGCCAAGTGTGACACCTGTTTTTTTTTTTTCTGTGAGAGTGCGGGGTGTCAGGTATGATGGAGAACAAGTCTACAAATCTAAATACTATGTGATTGGGTATAAACAATGTAATACATGGTTAGGTGTCATCACAGTCAAGAAAATAAACAGTAAATAAATGAATAAAACAAAAAGTACAATGAATAACCACACCAAACATGATATAGACTGAACACCTGTCTGGAAGTTCAATCCTATCTTGGCCTGATATTCTGATCTTCAAGCATAGAGACCTTCCCCTTCACCCAGACTGCAACAGAGTTACCCAGAGCCTGAGTTCAAATTCCAGGCCTTGCAGACAGAAAAATAGCACACATTCCAAGCCAGGGAGCTTCATTAGCATTTTTCATATATTTTAAAGTTCAGTTGGTCTTAATTTGATACATTTTTATTTTATAATATGAGATTTTTTCAAAAAGGGGTTTAAACGTTTACATTTCAGCACAGCACATTGGTGTTTCCATTTTGACCATCTGCCATGAAGAGTGAGAATGAAAATGAGTACATCATTCTTCCCTAGAGGGACAGTTGATGTTATTTCTATTTAGAGTGATTTCTATAACTATAAGCTCTCTAAAATTGTATCATGTGAGTTTTCCTCAGTGACTACCACAAAATAATCTAGGGGATTCCTCATACCACAAAAGGTTGGGTTTCTGAATAAAAACTCACTTCTGTGAGGACAATAGGTATTTGTAAGCATTTTGGGAATAAAGTGAATTGTAAAATGAAAAACAAAAACATTGGGACTGGGATGTAGCTCAGTAGTGGAATACTTGCCTAAACAGCATAAGACCCTGGAAGAAAAGGAAGACAAGTTTCCTAAAGCTCAGAAGGCTAGAATTTTATGATCTGTATGAACAAACTTCTTTCTTTCTTTCTTTCTTTCTTTTTGTCGGTGGTGGGGCTTGAACTTTGGGCTTGGCTGCCTGCCTTCACCTCTTCAACTCATGGCAAGTGCTCTACTGCTTGAGACACAGTGCCATTTCCGGTTTATTGGAGATAAGCCACAGTGTCATTTCCGGTTTATTGGAGATAAGAGCCTCACGGACTTTCCTGCCCAGGCTGGCTTTGAACCGCCACACTCAGATCTCAGTCTCCTGAGTAGCTAGGATTATGGGCATGAGGCACTGACGCCTGGAGTATGAACAAACTTAAAGATTGATTCTGAGGAAAGAGACTTGAAATACACTTTTAATAGAAATAATTTATAATGCCATGGTTAAGTCACTAATTCAGAAGTATTTATTCATTGGCTGGTTTCTTAGTTTATTTAATATATATATATATATATATATATATATATTTTAATATATATACATATATGTTTTCAAAACATAGCTTTGAAGTGTACCTAAAAGCATATGTGCTCATGTAAAATTATACAAAAGCAGAAGCTTCATTTTTTATTTTCAGTTTGTTGGTGCCATAAATTAGGTGGGATGTGTGTACTGTTGTTTTGTTCTCTGTTTTTGGAGGGTTTCTCTCTGCTTTCTTCCTCTACCCCCCTCTCTCTGCACTTGAATTCAGCTTGCTCTTTCTTGGCTTGATTGTTCATAGCTGATTTTCTACCACTTCAGCCATACCTGAAGCCTGGATTTTTGCCAGTTAATTGAAGATGTCATCTCTCAGGCTTTTCTGCCTGGATTGGCTTTGAAACTTCATCTTCCTGTTCTCACCTCTTGAGTAGCTGGGATTACAGATGTGAGCCACTGAGGTGCCTAGGGATGAATTTGACCTTGGTTGCTGTATTCTTTTTGTTTTTCTAAGCATGGGATCATCTAGAATTTCTGTGAATGTCCTGGGTCTGAAATAAGATATATAATACATATGCTAATCTGTATAGTTCTCATAAGATGTAATCAATTTAATACATGTTATAAGTATAATAATAGTCAATATAAATAATGAATGAATGAATAGTGCAAAAAATAAAATAAATACACAGTAAAATAATATGCGGTAAACATAAGTATGTAGATATTATTCATTATTTCAAATGTGGATGAATATTACTTTAACAGGACTGGGGATTGAATTCAGGCCTAGGGAAAAGGCCTGCATTACTTGTCTTCAATATGGTGAGTTTCCCTATCCCCCACAGTGCATTAGAGTTACCCAAACTCTGAGTTCAAATCCCATACCTGCCAGGAAAATAAAAAGCCACGAAAGCTGGGGAGTTTCATTAGTATTTTTACAATTATTTTTTTTTCGTGGGGCTTGAGCTCTGGCCTTGGTTGCTGTCTCTGTGCTCTTCAGCTCAAGGCGAGCACACTATCACTTGAGCCACAGCACCACTTCTGGTTTTCTAGTGCTTTATTGGAGATAAGAGTCTCATGGGCTTTACAGCCTGGGTTGGATTTGAACCACAATCCTCAGCCTGTTGAGAAGCTAGGATTATAGGTGTGAGCCACCGGCAACCGGCTATTTCTAACATTTTAAAATTTTATTTATTTATTGATTGATTGTCAATCACAGAGCTTGAACCTAAGCTTCCATCACCCTAGGCTGGGATGGTGCAGCCTGTGGACCCACAGCCGATCATGGGATGGTACGCCTCGGGGGCTGACAGGAAAACAAAATGAAAACAGCACCGAAAAATCCGCAATCTGTGGATGGTTGGCTGTTTCTTGGTTTTCCTTTCTTGCATGGTGACCATCCTGGTTCCAAATGACTCGGCTGCAACCTGTACGTTACCTGGCACTGCTGAAGGCTGGCAGGCTGGCAGCGAAGCCATAGGCCAATCTGGACACATTGGTCCTGAGTTTGAATCCCGGTCATGCCACTTACAAAGGGCTGGGGAGCCTGAGAAACTATTACCTATCCATAGTAGCACCAGAGGAATGTGAACAATGTCATGGTTGGATGAGTAGTTCATCAATCAGTCTAGCAGAAAATTAAACCCAATAATCACAGGACATGGACTGATTTTAATTCATAGTTTATTATGCACTAAAAGAATACTATTGTTTAAATAGAGTCCTCACTAAAGACCTGAGAATCCGTAGGAGCGTATTATGTTTCATTGAATACTAAATAGACATTACTGGCAGTATGTAAATATCTAAATTTATATTTATTTGTATATCATCATCTGCATAGAACATTTTTTGCTATTTTGGCCAAACCTGGAACTTGTTCCCAGGTTTTGGGATCCACTTGGCACCTTCATGGGCTAGATTCTGCCGTGCTGACACTCGCCCCTTCATGAATTGCGCCTCCTAGTCCCTCAGTCAAGGACCCATCATTGCCAAAGTTTCTTCCTGGTGTAAGATTTCATGTGTGCACCTATTTTCCTTTTCTGTGCAAGTGCTAGGTGTCACATATGATGTACATATTATGTCAGCAAAGCTACATGTTATGGAATAGATTGGGACAAATGTAATACATGTTGTAGGTGTACTCACAGTCCATAAAATAAATGATAACTCAATCAATCAATAATAATAAAATATAATGAGTCACTCCAACAAACACGATTTAAAATGAATATAGAGATATAACTCAAATATTTAAAATGTCTATAAATGTTATGTTTTTCAGTAGTGGCGCTTGAATTCAGGCCTAGGGAAGAGTTGAGAAGTGCATGCATGATTCACATAGGAAATGATAGGCAAGATCTTAATTAAGACTGCATGAAGTGTGACAGTAATTATATTCAGGAAATTGAAGCATTGGGAAAGATCCAAAAATCAGTAGTCAAATGGAAGATAGGATTCCAACACAGCTCACCACATCTCCTACTCTATACAAACAGGCATTTATTAGCATATTAATTTCAGCATATGAACGGATGAATATGGTGCTCCACCCCAACCACGGGGCTAGATCTCAGGTCCTGGGTATGGTCTAGCTCCTTAGTGGCTCACAAGCTGGTGTGCTTATGTAGACCAATTTGACAGTTGGTTCTGCTAGGCCCTGAGTTCAAGTTCCAGCACTGCCAAAAGATTCATCCTGATGTGAGATGCCAAACCTTGCAGATGTTTTCCTATCCTGTGCAAGTCCTGGGTCACAACTAGGATCTAGAAAGCATAGACAACTCTATACCCATGGGAATAGGTTGTCATCCATGTGAGCACAGTTATATATGTCATCCTATACTCAATAAAATACACAATACATAGATGAATAAGACACAAAATAAAAAGTTTAACTACACTGAAAACAAGGTGCATACCACACCTGTATGTAAATAGAGATCCTATGTTTAAAAGAGGTGGGCTTGTCCAGTGCTGGGGCTTCAAATCAGGCCCAGTACCAGACCTGACCTTTTAGTCTTCAAAGATGGTGAGCTTCCCTTCCCCCACAGTGCAACAGAGTTACCCAAACCTGAGTTCAAATCACAGCTCCGGCAGTAAAGTGGCACAAATTCTGAGCTAGGGTTCTTCATTTATAGTTTTTTAATTTTTTTTTTTTTTTTTTACTAGACCCGGGGCGTGAACTCAAGTCGTGGAAACTCTGCCTCAGCTCTGATCATCCTAGGCTGCACCCTCTGGACCCACAGCCAGTTCTCGAACCCTCGGACTCTTGGGCTTGCTGAAAAAAAAAAAAAAAAAACCCTCGAGTGGAAAAAAGGCTTCGGTAAATTCCACCTTGCTCTTTTATGCTTATTTTCCTTTGCATGGTGACCATTCTTGGTCAGAACATGGCTGCCTGCAGAGTGAAGGTGACCTGGCATGGGTGAAGGCCTGCTGGTTTTCGGGGGAGCCACAGGCTAACCAGACAGTGAAGGCCCTGAGGACAAATCCCAGTCAGCCCTTTTATGATGAGGGAATGGCGGGAGATCCTGGGACACTCGTTTCCACACTTAGGAAGAGTCGTGGAATGCAATCAATCTCATCCTTGAATGAGTAGTTCCTGCTTGATGTGAGTAGGAAATGATAGGCAAGACTCATGGGGTATCGATTATTTTTAATGAAGAGTTGATGAAACATGACCATAATCATCACAGTCATGAAATGGAGGCATTGGGGAAGATCCAAGAATTTTTAGTCACAAGGTAGATTGGATTCCACCACTGGTCGCCATCCTACTCTATACTAATATGTACTTACTACTTTCAGATTATGAATAGATGACTATTGTGCTCCCCCTTCTATTCCCCCCCACCCGTGGGGTTCAATCTCAGGTCCTGGGAATGGCCTAGCTCCTTAGTGGCTCACAGGCTGGTTTGCTTACCATTTGCCTATTTGGCCTGCTAGTTCCTGAGGTCAGATCCCAGCACTGCCAAAAGATGAATCCTGATGTGAGAAGCCAATCGTTGCACCTGTTTTTCTGTCTTGTGAAAGTCCTGGGTCTCAGCTAGGATGCAGTGTGCTATATATGCAACTTTATATTCATGGGAATCAGTTGCCATCCATGTCATCACAGTTATAGCTGTCATCATATGCAATAAAATACAAAATGCATCCATGACTAAGACACACAATAAAAAGAATAACTACACTGAATGCATGATGCATTCCATATCTCTATGTAAAGAGAAATCCTATGTATAAAGTAGGTGACCATATGATTTTTGCCAGTGCTGGGGCTTCAGTTCAGGCCCTGGGACTAAGCCTGACCTTGTAGTCTTCAAAGATGGTGAGCTTCACCTTCCCTCACAGTGCAACAAAGTTACCTAGACCTGAGTTGGAATCTCAGAGGTGGCAGAATAATGGTGAGAATTCTGAGGCAGGGTGTGTTGTTGTTATTATTATTATTATTATTATTATCATTATCATTATCATTATTATTGCCAAGCAAGGGATTTGAACTCAGTTCCTGACAACTCTACCTCAGCTTCGATCACTTTAGGCTGGCGGGCTCCCATGGGCCCATAGCCAATCCTGAGATCCTAAGCTCTTACGTTTGCACAAACAAATGACAGAAAAATGACAGAAAAAATGTCGCAGGATGGATTTTTTATATTTTCTTCTTTTGCATGGTGACCATCCTGGGTCTGAATTACACGGCTGCAAAGGGTACTTCACCTTGCATTGGCGAAGGCTAACGGGCGATCAGGGAAGACATAGGCCCATGTGGCAATATAGGCCCTGAGCTTGAATCCTGGTCCTGACACCTACCAGTGGGGGGAGATCCCAAGATGCTTGTTCCTATGCATGGGAATAACAATGAAATGTTAGCAAACTCATGATTGAATGAGAAGTCTCTGCATGCATTGATCTAGTCCAAAATTAGATGCAATGATCCTAGGAGGATGATTCATCTTAATGAATGGTTTATTAAACATGAAAAGAATACTATTCCTTCAATGGTGGCATAATAAATACCTAAGAGGTAGTAGGAATGTAGTTGATGTCATTGAATCCTAGGTAGATGTCTCTGGCACTCTGTACAAATATATATTTATTGGTGTTCTACCACCTGTCTACTTATGTATGGTGATTTTGTCCACCCCTGTGGCTCAATCTCAGGGTCTGGAAATTCCCTGGCAGCTTCATTGGCCAGAGGTTGCCATGTTGACACTCCCATTCAAGGTCTGAATAGGGTCTGCCAGGCTGTGAGTTCAGATCCCAGCACTGCCAACAAATGGATCATGGAGTAAGAAGCTGAGTGTGATACCTGTTTTCCTTTTCCCTGAGAGTCCTGGGTGTCACACATGATGGAGAACATATCGACAAATCTAGATACTATGTGATGGGTTGTCATCAATATCATAAATGCAATATGTGTCATCACAGTCAATAAAAAATCTCATATCTGAAATATACTTGGAACTCAAAAAAATTAAATCCCCCAAGAACAAATCCTGAAATAAGTGGGCTAAAGACTTAAAGAGAAATTTCTCTGAAGAGGAAAGAAGCATGGACAATAGACACATGAAGAAACGCTCAACCTCCCTAGCCATAAGAAATGAAAATTAAAAAAACATTGAGATATCACCTCACTCCAATTAGAATGGCTAAAATCAAGAACTCTAATAACAACAGATGCTGGAGGGGATGTGGACAGAAGGGAACCTTACTGCATTGTTGGTGGGAGTGTAAACTTTGTTCAACCACTTTGGAAAGTAGTATGGAGGTTCCTCAAAAGACTCCACATAGAACTACCCTATAACCCAGCAATCCACTTTTGGGCATTTACCCAAATGTTTACAAACAAGGCCACACTAAAGCTACCAGCACGACTATGTTTATTGCAGCACTATTTACTATAGCTAAGATATGGAACCAACCCAGATACCCCTCAGTAGATGAATGGATCAAGAAAATGTGGTATATGTACACAATAGAATTCTATGCCTCCATCAGAAAGAATTACATTGCCCCATGTGTTAGGAAATAGAAAGACTTGGAAAAAATTATATTAAGTGAAGTAAGTCAGGTCCAAAGAAACATAGGTCCCATTGTTTCCCTTATTTGCAATATCTAGTATATGTCTGAGTCAAGCAGAAAAGGTCAGATAAGGTGATGTTTGGGAAATGAACCGTAAGATATGTACTCAAATGTTTTTTTTTTTCTTTCTTGTGATTGTTTCTAATACATTTATAAGATTATTTCTTTGTTGCTTTGTATGTTCCTCCCCCACAGTATAACCCCTGCTTTCACAGTATTTGATGTAGGTGTAATTGGTGGAGGGGAAGGGGAAAAACAAATCATTTAAATAGGGATACAGGTGGACCCATTGCAACAACGAACTTTACAACTTTGGTGCGGGGGGGGGGGGGGAGGAGGCAGGGGAGGAGGCGGATCGGGGAGGACTGTGAGTGGGGGCTGGGAGGAGGATGGGAAGGGATGGGATGGGGAAAAAAATGGAGGAGGCTAAAATGTTAATAAGAAATGTACTTATTATCTTGACCATGTAATTGTAACCCCTCTGTACAGTATTTTCTTTTTCGTTTCTTTTTTTTTTTTTTTTTGGCCAGTAATGGGGCCTGAACTCTGTGTCTGGGTGCTGTCACTCAGCTCCTCAGCTCAAGGCTAGCGCTCTACCACTGGAGCCATAGCGCCACTTCTGGCTTTTTCTGTTTATGTGGTGCTGAGGAATGGAACCCAGGGCCTCATGCTTGCAAGGCATGCACTCTACCGCTGAGCTACCTTCCCAGCCCATGTACGGTATTTTCAAAATAAAAAAAATGGAAAATAAATGAATAAAACAAAAATGCAATAAATAACCACAACAAACAGGATATGGACTGACCATCTATAGGTAAGTACAAATCCTACCTTTACAATGTATATAAATAGAATGTTTCCTGGGTGGGTACTTTAATTCATGCCTAAGGACCAGGCCTTACTTTCTTGTCTTCAAGCATGGTGACCTTCCCCTTTGTCCACAGTGCTTCAGAGTTACCCAGGCCTTAATTTCAAATTCAAAGGTAGGAGAAACAGCGTGAATTGCCAGCCAGGGAGCTATTTTTTTTTTTTTTTTTTGCTTTTATTGCCAAACATGGTCTTGAACTCAGGTCATGGCAACAGTGCCTCAGCATTCATCACCATAGGCTGGGGTGCAGCCGCTGGAAACACAACCTATCTTGAGATCCTAGAACTTCAGGCCTTGTGCCGGGGGGGGGGGGGAGGGAGGAAGGGGGATGCACAGAAAAAAAGTGTCGGGATGGCATTTTTACATTTTCTTCTTTTGCATGGCCATCTGGGTCTGAGTGATCCGGCTCCAAAGGATACTTCAACTTGCATTGCTGAAGGCTTGCAGGCTTCTGGGGAAGCCATAATCCCCAACAATGATTAGCCAGGCACCAGTGGCTTTCACCAGTCCTCCTTGATACTTAGAAGGCTGTGATAGGAGGATTATGGTCAAAGTCACGCTAGGCAGGGAAGTCCTTGAGACCCCTGTCAATGCCAACAAAGCCAGAAGTAGAGCTGTGTGGCTCCAGTGGTAGAGGGCTAATCTTGAGCAAGAACAGCTTCTGGACTGGGCCCAGACCCTGAGTTCAAGTTCCAGGACTGGCAACAAACAGACATACACAACAATCTGTGCAGCCATCTGGCTAAAGCAGGTCTCCCTCTTGTCTCCAACTGGATTGGACATAGTTTTCTGGTAAAGGGGCTGCTGTCATCTTGACTCCATCCATTCTGTATGCATCACAGGATTCCAGGCACACCCCCATTCTTTCATGGTTCTTTTGGATCAATGAGATACAAGAATAGTGGCCAAGCCCACATTCCATGCTTCCCAGTAGCACCTGGATTCCCTCTGTTGGTTGACACCACTACCAGCAGTTGAGGAAGGTAGAGGTGGCTGAGTGGTGAGCAAGAGACTCCAGGTGACTTTGAGGTAGAGTGGGAAATGATGTCCTAGTCGGTGAGTGGGAGAAGAGAGGATTTCCTAGAGCCTGGGAACTTGGCCAGCCCAACTTTCCTGTCCCAGCTCTCAGATGTCTGAAACAATAAGACTCAATGAGAGAACTGTGGGCAAGAAACTGCCCCAAGAACACCAGCAGTATCCTCCCGACAGACCTGAAATATTCAAGAAAACAAAGAACACAAAAAACGGAGGGATCCCCAAGACAAACACAACTGGGGAGCCCGACTGACTGGAGAGTCCGGCCAAAGGTGATGCTGACCATGGGCCTGCCCTGCCTTTGGATATAGTCACAGCCACCAGGGTACAGAGAGTCAAGGGTCCCAATACCACCAAGGATCCACAGAGGTGCTACCCCCATGTGGTGCCCACCCTGGACCACAGAAAAGAAGAAACCAGGCACTCTTTGCCAAGATCCAACTACTGAAGCAGGGAAAGACAGACCCACAGGATCAATGGAAGTAAGAGAGGGAGAAGATAGCCCAGATACATGCAGCACCAAAAATGGAGGTAGAGATCCACGAGGCACCCATACAGCGGTTGGTTTCAGCAGAAAGCGATTTACAATGTGCACTGGCCCAAGTGCAGCAGGCCACTGATGACAGAGAAAGGGAGCACGAAGCTGTCACAAGCAGCCTGCAAGCTACAGAGTGGCATGTGGCAGAGCTGGAGATAGCAGCTTCTGCGGTCACTGCTGCAAAGAAGGAGACCAAAATGTTCTTCGAACAGCTGAATGATGTGACCCTTCAGCTCGAGGAAAAGACCAGAAGCTTCGATGACCTGGAGCAAGTGAACACAGAGTTGCAGGAGAAGCTGGAAGTGCTGTGGATACAGAGGAGCAACATGAAGAAGAGAATATGCAAGTTCCAACAAGTGCTGGAGGGGCGTGAGGTACTGAAGAGACTACTGGACAAGCTGAGCTGGATGGTGACCACAGCTTATCTGGAGAGAGACACCTTCATTGAGGACCTGAGCATTGATACGTCCGCATGGAAGGAGGAGGCATGATGGCTGACCCAATGTCTGAACCAACTGACAGAGGAGAAGGAATGAGGGGCAAGGCATGTGTTGGACCTAGGGAATGAGCTGTGGAAACTGAGAAGAAAGCTCATAAAGCCACAGCCCCCGCAGGACCATCTCAGGCCTAGTGGCATCTGCAAGCCCAGGCCTACAGCAAGGAGATGGAGTTGAAAAACCTGGAGGAACAACTTCAAATCCAGGTCCAGGAAAACCAGTCTCCGTCTTCACAACGTGGAACAGCAGGAGCAACTGCAGAGACTGGAGGAGAAAGCCTAGGATCAGCAGGAAATCCCTGAGACCCCACGATGTGCATGTGTGTGGGATGGACAACCTGAGGAAAAGCTGGCCCTGCTGTGGGACGCTCTCCACAGGGTGAGCAGTGAGAAGGAGGAGCTTGCCAGCATCCTGGACTCAGAGCAGCAGATGAAGAAACATCTGCGGGAACAGTAGGACTGCTCAGAGGAAAAGATAGAGAAATGGATAGTGGTGGCTGAGAGAGAGAGCCAAGAGGCTCAGGAGCAGCAGGAGCAGTCCCTGGGCCAGTGCAGGAGTTCAGAACCTCCTGTGAATGGCACATCGCCTCCAATGAGTGGCTGTGCTCTGAAAAGGAGGCCCTGCAGCAGCACTTAGAGAGGCAGACCCAGCTGCTGGAGCAGCTGAAGCAAGTGAAGGGCTCAACAAACTGGAGGGACCAGGTGATGTCCCCGAAGAGGCAGGATACTCTCAAGTGCCTGGAAGCCACTAGATCACAGGAGGAGTGCCTGCAGCCCCAGATGAGCTTCTTGACTTTCCCTGGGGAAGGGGAAGGCATGAGCCCTGGAGAAGCAAAAGGTAAGGAGGCAATTCCCTCCACCCCCCACCCCCCCCCCATGTAACCATCACAGAGGATGGAGATGTTCCCCAGACCAAGAGTGACATGGCTCTGAGAGCGCTCTTGGAGGATGAGATCCACAGGGGGAAACTCCTGCCACAAGAATGGTGGGCCAGCTGCAGGCACCCCTTGGCCGACCCAGCAGCTCAGTGCCAGACTGAGCTGGAGCCACAGGCCCTCAACCCCATGAGCTGCCACCACAGCATGCGTAGGGATAGGAAATGGGACACAAGGGCATCTGAGAAGAAAATGTGCTTCGTCCATGACCTGCCTGATGAGGTGGACTTCCAGAGTCCAGCAGGTGAGCTCCACCATTGATGCAGCCAGTTGTCGGCACACATCCAAACCATGGAGGAGTCCCTCATGGTGTGTAAAGAGCAGATGTTGGTCCTGAATGAGCTGTGTTGGGAGAAAGCTCAGTGCATGCACTGGCTGTCGCAGGAAAAGACGGAGAAGAGGAGAGTGCTGCGGGATCTGCTGTCACTCTTCGCAAAGGAAGGCACAGACAGCAGTCTCCAGATGCCAGCACAGGCTGAACCCCCCACCACCACCACCAACACTGCTTCAGATGCCTCAGGACGTGTGGTGGGTGAAATGAGGGAGGATCAGAAAGGTTTTGAAGAATTGCCACATGAAGACAGCATGGAAACTGCCAGAGGAGAGGTCAGGGTTCCCGACCCCATAGTGGACTCCCACAAGGAGCACCTCCTGCCCTAGATGCCCCACATCCAGATACGTCCACAGCTCCCAGTCTCAGGGGAGGAGTGCTCCACTTTCTCCTGTAGACTGATGTGGATGATGATGCTCTATGTGATATACTGACTCTCAAAAGCCTTGGCAGCCACTAGAAGTAGGTTGCCAAGTGGCTTTCTCTGAGGCCTCCATACGCCAGGTGACGGGAAGGGTAAACTGGGGGTCAGGTAGGGCAGAGGCTGCAGGGAGTTGTCCCAAACTTAAGGGATATCTAATGGCCCATTGGTGGCCAGGAAAGAGACCATGTTATACTTATCACTTAGAATAAATTGTTTTCAAAGCAAAAAAAAAAAAGCCTAAAAACAAAGATTTGTTCTTCCAACCCTGAGGCTTGAACTCAGGGCCTGGCCACTCTCCCTGAGCTCTTTTTGATGAAGGCTGGCCCCACCTCCCCTTCCAACTTTTTTCTGTGTGGAATAGAACCCAGGGCTTCAGGCATGCAAGGCGAACACTCTACCATTGAGCCACATTCTCAACTAAGATGATTCTCCCCCCTCCCAAACCCATATGACCATTCCTCAGATCAATAGGAAGTACGGGCTAGGATGAATATGAAGCACAAGTCTGGTTCACATCAAAATATTCTCCCGACCCTGTTCCCACACCCTTAAATGAAGTTTCTCTTCTACCATTGAGGGATGAGAGAGAGAGAGGGGAGTCCCAAGAAAATACCAACAACAGTGGCTCCCTGAGTCCCACATCCTTTGCCACACAAGTGGACCTCCAGATTCTGATCTTACCTGACTCAATGTGAAGTCTACACTGTCTCCCCACCACTGCAAGGCTCAGGATGAAATAAAGGTCAGCCATGGCCTCAGCCCACACCCAAGGTGGAAGCTCCTAGTCCCAGACCTATTTCCACCTCTGACTGCCCCTAGTTAGGCCAGACCCACAACTCACCACTATGTTGGTGGTGATGACCTCATGAATGGATTCCAGGAAGAAGGTCTATGGCAAAGAGCAGAAGCAGCAGGGTGAGCAGGGCAGAAGGAGGTGGGGTGATTGCTCTGGGATCTTTCTTGGAGCCCTCCCATCCAGCCAGACTCATGGTGGCCCAAAGCAGGGACAAGGCCAGGGTGTGAGACAAGATGGAGGAGCACAGGACTAAAGGAGGTACTGCTTTTTCTTGGAGGACTTGATTAATTCCAATTATAATTAATTCCAATTATATTTGGCCCATGCCAATCCCAAAGACATCATGTAATGCCTCTCTTTGTTGTTGGCCGAGAGCACTGTCCCTGAGCTCTTTTTCTAAAGGCTGGCACTCTATCACTTGAGCCACAAATGCCACTTTTTTTTCTGATGGTTCATCGATAAGAGTGTCATACACTGTCCTGCCCAGACTGGCTTGGCACTGTGATCCTCTAGATCTCAGCTTCTGGCATAGCTAGGATGACAGGCATGCTCCACCAGTGCCCAGTATGTGATGCCTTTTGAAGGCATCTTGGCGAGTCTGTAAAGGAGCCCCAAAGGGCCTGGATAGACCATGACCCAATCAAGGAGCTGGGATGGGGGAAGGTTGACCTTCTAGCCATTCTGTTCCCGCAAAAGTGAAGATGCCAGGTGATTTTGTATGCACCAAACACCTAGGCCAGCAGCCACCAGGCTTAGTGGGGGAAAAGCAGAGAATACCCAAAGACTGCAGTGTAGAAATCTCTGATTTTGCATGCATGCGGTGTGTGTGTGTGTGTGTGTGTGTGTGTGTGTGTGTGTGTGTGTGTGTGTGTGTGTGTGTGTGTACACTAAGGGACTAGGCTCTATTCTTGAGTTTTCTTGCTCAAGGCTAGTGCTGTGCCACTTGAGCCACAGCCCCACTTGCTTTTCGATTGTTAATTGTAGGTAAGAGTCTCAAGGACTTTCCTGTCCAGGGTGGCTTTGAAGCATGATGGAGGCCCTAGGAAAGCAAGAGTAAACAAAACTTGCAGGTACAATCCCTATGGTGGGCTACTCTTGCCGCCTGGTGGCCACACACAGAACATGTAGCCCGGTGCCATCATCCTCTAGAGTTCAATTTGGGTAAGTGACCAGAGTCAAGCTGACCTTTGCTCACCCTGATTGCTGATGCCAGAGCAGGTCTGTTCCACCCTAGGCCAAGAGAGCTCCAGGAGGTCTGACTTTCCAGGGACACAAGGAAGGGAGAGGTCATCTCTAGGCTGAGCTAAGAGCCTTTGCCCACAGATACCCCAACTTGGCCTTACTTATCACCATAAGACCTGTCAAAGAACAACCCAAAAAAACAAAATTGGAGCTGTGACTCCAAGTTGTAGAGCTCTAGCATTGAACCAAAGAGCTCAGGGACAGCACCCACAAGCTTTGAGTTCTAGACCTCCAGCTGACCTTCCCCCATAAAACACAGGTTGTCTAAATGTGAACTAGTACGATGTGTGAAGTGTTTCTGAAGAATGGTGATACTGAAGAAATCACCCTAAAATGACAGCTGAACTTCTGACATACAGCTATGTGCTGAGTCCTTCACAGGGCGCTATTTACTGGGTCCTTCCCTCATGGGAGTTATGTGCTGAGTCCTCAAAAAGTGCTGTTTGCTGAGTCATCCCAAGGGTGCTATGTGCTGAGTCCCTGAGAAGAGTGGGCCATCTTGGGTTGTTCAAAGGGTGCTGTGTTCTCAGTCCATTACACAACATACTGTATGCTGAGTCCTTCAAAAGGTGTGGTGTGCTAATGTATCACAAAGGGTCCTGCTATGTACTGAGCTCTTGCAAAGGGAGGGATGAGGTGAGTTTTTTGAGTGCTGTGTGCCGAGTCCTTTACACAAGGTGCTCTGTACTGTCCTTCAAATGGTGCTGTGTGCTGAGTCCTTCCACAGTGTGGTAAGTGCTGAGTCCTTCAAAATTGTTCTGTGTGATGAGTTTTTCGAAGGATGCTGTGCACTGGGCGTTTTACACAGTGTGCTTCAACACAGGGTGTGATGAGTCCCTGGGAAAGCGTGCTATGTGCTGAGTTTTTCAAAGTGTGCCATGCACTGAGTCCTTTACACTGTGGGTTATGGACTCCCTCCTTCAAAGAGTACTGTGTGCTGAGTGCTCTACCCAGCATACTACATGCTGAGTCCTTCAAAGGGAGCTGTGTGCTGAGTCATTTACACAGGGTGCTTTGTGCTGATTTTGGAAGTGTGCTGTGTGCTGAATCATCCCAAAGGGTGCTATGTTCTGAGTCCTTGAGAGGTGGTTATCCCCAACACACACAACACACACACACACACACACACACACACACACACACACACACACACCCCATACAAACAAACACACATACACACCAGTGTCACCATGCAACTGCTTGGTGTGTGGATTGGAGTGGGATGGAGGAGAGTCTTCTCCAGCGGTGGGGCTGAGGGGAGATTGGATGCCCTGGGCCTGTACTGGGGGTGGGGTGTAGTGCTGAGCTGAGGTAAGGCTGCAATTGCCATGGTCTAGAAGCCTCAGGGCCCAGTCAGGGCTGCAATTGTGGCCAGGGGTGGGGGGTGGTACCCAGGGGAGGATGGGGGGGTGCTCAGGAGCTCTCTTTGTTGGCAGCAATGGCCAGGGTCCCAAGGGGGCAGGGGTGTGTGCGCAGAAGGGGCGGGGTGGCCCAGGAGAGGAGTGTGGGGCAGAGAGAGAGCTGGGAGAAGAGCGAGCACAAGCAGAAGCACCAGTGGAAAGGGCTTCAGTGGCTGGCGGCTGCTCCGATCATAGCATGGGTCCTGGCCAGGAGCACACAGCACGGGGAGCTGCAAGGCAGGCACATAGCCACAAGCAGCCCCTGGGAGGCGCCCAGCCATGGTGGCCCTGAGTCTGAGGTCCCTCTGTGAGGAACACAACAGAGGCAGTGGCAGCTGAGGCGGCGGCTGCCACAGGTTAGGAGGCCGCTGAGGCTGCGGTGGTGGCTGAGGAGGAGCAGAGGCTGCGCGCAGCAACATGGTGCTGCTGGCTCAAACCCCCGGAGTCTCTAGCAGTCACCTGGTTGAGCTGGTGCACCCTTGGCCTGCTTGTGGCCCTGACTTGGTTCCAGTCCTGGGTCCTCAGACTCCCGGTGCGCACCCAGAGTCGCAGCCTACAGCTTTTCCCAGCAGCACACTTGAGTGGCTGACCTGTGCTCCTGCACCCCACAACTCCCCCTCCCCCATAAACTCCACCCCACACTCTACCCTTATTCCTCACACTCAGGGACCTGGACCTTGCCTCTCACCTCCCCCTCCAGTCCTGCCTGCACCTCCCCTGTGCTCCACAGTCTGTTCTGGCTCTGCCACAAGTGCACCCCAGGGGTGGGGTTTGGAGGTGGGTGTCCACCCGGGGACCATTCTCATCCCTAGTGGCCAGTGTCCCAGGAAAAGGGGAGCTGCAGGGATGGGGAAGAGGGGGCACCACAGAGCCCTTGACCTGGAGCAGTGGGAGCCACACAGCTGTGCTTCTGCATCCTTCCTCTCCCTGGTGGGAACCTGGTGGCTTTAGTCAGAGGTTGGGAGATGCACCACACACCTGCCTTCTCAGTTCTTTTCCCTTTTGCTGGGTGTTGGATGCAGAAGATAGACCCCTTGCTGTGTGAGCCCTTGTCTTCTGTGCTCAGTCACCCTTTCACCTGAGGACATTCCCAGAATCCCACTAGAGAGGTGAGAGCACTGGGGTCAGATAGAAGGTGGATATTTGGGAGAAAAACATACCTGCCCTGACATACATATGCCCGGCCTGTACCCCAAACCCCAGTTGTCAACAGTTCTGACTGGGTGATCACATTTCCCAGCTCTGCCAGCTTCTGCTAGTGCTCCCAGTCCATCTGGTCTCCTTGTCCTCCCCAAGAATCTGCCAAGTCGCCCAGAAGTATGTAGGCTGGAAGTAGGGAGTCCAACCATGTATATAGCCTTTAGGACCCCATCAAAGTCCCCAACAACGCCCCCACCCCAGGTCAGACACTTCTCTGGAGGCACCATGACCCCCTGCTTTGTTTTCTGTCCAGGCTCTGAGGAGCCACGTGTCTCCATACTCCTTCGCCCAGAGTCCTAGCCTAGGGTTTTGGTGAATGGGGAGTCAAGTTGGTTGTTCCCAAGGGGAAGGGTCTGGCCCTGGAGAAAGATCGAATCAGGGTGGTTCTGTGTTATTAGAGCATTGTTCCCCTTGGGTGAGATCCCCTGGTTCTGACAAGGGAACACCTGTGCTCCAGCTAGTACATTGCCCAGATGAGAAACCCACAAACTCAGGAGAGACACTGCTCTGAATCTGTGTGTGTGTGTGTGTGTGTGTGTGTGTGTGTGTGTGTGTGTGTGTGTGTGTGTGTGTGCGCGCGCGAGAGAGAGAGAGAGAGAGAGAGAGAGAGGAGAGAGAGAGTGATCATCTTTCTCATTGTACGCTCACCATGTCTGAAAAGAGCAAAAGCATTTTATTTGTGTGTATGTGTGTATTTGTTATTCTTTTTTCATTAATGCCCAGTATGACTCCAGCCATAATTTTTGTTTTCTCTTTCACTGTTTCATGGCTCCTTTAGGGAAGGTTTCATTAGATGTTCCTTTCCACCTCTTTCTTCCCCTTTCCTGCAGCCCATAGTAGCTGCTGGGCCTGCGTGGGTCTCCCCTAGGAGGCCTGTGTGAACCACAGACCAGAGTGGATACCTGCCCTTCTGTCTTCAGCCAGAAGGCTCATGAGGCTACTGTGACCACAGCTGCATTCTTCCAGCCAGCCAGTCTGCTCTGGTGTGTATAGTTGGAGCTAATTCAAGGTTAGGAATGTGTCTGCCAAACATAAATAGGAAACAAGATGGGGGGAGTAGGGCAGGGGCTGGGAATTGATGAACCGTGTGACATGGCACATAGTTCACCACGTCCGAGGATAAGAGGGGAATCATACCCAAGGCATTGAAGGTGTCCATGGACATCTGGGCAGGGGTCTCCGGGCCCCCAATGGTGGTATGGATTCCCTTCAGGGGCAGTGCACTGGTGGGTAGTCCTCCCTGGAGTCCTGCAGACTCCAATGTGTGTCCCTCCTGGGCTGTTTCTAGCTGGGCAATAGTAGGCAAGTGTGTTCCATGGCTGGAGCCTGCTTGGGATCAGGACATGGCAGTTAGCTAAGTCTCTCTGTATGTCATTTTCTGTAACCTGCTATAGGCTGTCTGGAAGGAAAAGGGGACTACTGACTTTGGAACCCTTTAAGTTTGATTGGGACATGTGAAATGCCAGCTTTTCCAGGGTTTCTTCCTTGAAGTTGGCAATTTCTACTAATGCTTGGGATTCTGGGTCAAATTAGATGGACCATTTCAGCCACCAAACAATGACGTTCAAACAGTACAAGCAGAGTTCCCAAGCCACATGGTCTCCTGCTGTGAACGTTCTGCCTTGACTGCCTTTCTCTGGCAGCTGCCGATTCTCCTCTGGCTCTCTCTAGGGTGATCACTACAGTAGAGGATGTCGTAGGGAGCAGAGATTGTGACCTCACCATCTGCAGCCTACTAGGTGTGAGCAGAGACAATTCCCAGCACCTGTACTGGACTCTGGGAGATTCAGAGACCCAGGATGCCTCAGGAATCCATTCTCTGCAACATGATACTTGGGGGCCGGATATGGTGGACCATCCTGTCTGGCCCCAGGGAGTGGAGAGGAGGCCCCTTGAGCCAGGCTTTTGCCTCACGGCAATCTTGTTCACAGCTGAGTGGCGAATTGAGTACCACACAGCTGGTCAGTGGCTGGACAGAGATCTTTTAGAAGATAGGCATCCCAGAGGCCCCAGAATACAGTGAGGACATCATGGCTCACGTCCTTGGAACCAAAACAGTTAAGTGCGGTCCACCAGAAGGGTGGGAAGAGGGTGGAGGGAGAACTGTTGGAGAGCTACATCCGGATTTACCCCCACCCAGAATGCTTACCTGAATTAGATGGGACTTTTCTGTAGTATTGTCATAGACAGATGCTCATTTATCCAACAAACCATTACAGTGTGTGCCAGGTCCTGGGGGGGGGGGGGGAAGGGGTGGGAGTCATACATGATGAAAGGTTCCAGTGCTGGTTCCACAGCACATGAAGAAATCTTGGTTTGAGCTGGATGTTGGTGCCTCACACCTGTCATCCTAGCTACTTAGGAGGCTGAGATAGGAGGATTGAGGCTTAAGGTCCAGGCAGAAAATCCTGTAATACTCTTATCTCCAACTGACTACCAAAAAGAAAATGCCAGAAGTAGGCTCAAGCTGTAGACTGTTGGCCTTGAGTACAAAGGCTCAGAGACAGCACCCAAGCTCTGAGTTCAAGCCCAGGAGTGACACAAAGAAAGGAAGGACAAAGAGAGGAGGGAAGGATGGAGGGAGAAAAGGAGGAAAGGAAGGAAGAAAGGAGCTTGTAAGCCTTGGTTTGGAGTCCCTGGATCAAGGGAGCCAACCATTCACAATCTCTGTGGGGACAGTTTCAGAGCCTAAAGCTTGTATGTAGGACCAAGCCACTGACCCGTTCATGACATCAGCAACTCCATGACATCCAAGATCTGAGTGGTCACTGACTGCAGAGGGAAACAGCCTCGGGTAGACCCTAGAGCTCAGGGTGGGTCACAGAATTTCAGTCTACCCTGGCTCAAGGAGTTTATTTTCTGGTCAGATAAGAAGAAACTGTCCAAGGGCTAGGGAAGTATAGGGTGAGGGAGTGTCAAGAGGGTTGTGGTAAGGGATAAGCAGGAAGATGAAGAGAGAGGACAATCTCAGATCAAGTGTGTCAGGCCATGGGAGCCATGACCTCATCTGACAACCTAGACCATCAGTGATAGAGCCTTCAACCCAGCCACATGCCTATTAATACTCCTGGTACTCTGGGTTCACCGTTGACGACCTGGATGTCATCTGCTGCAGGATGCCTGTGCAGTACATCCTTGGGGACTGGGACTTTTGCTGGCTCAATCTGAAGATGACACCCCCAGTGATCATTCCTCGACTAGAGACAGAGGTAAGCGTGCTACTAGAACAGGACACCCAGGGAATGAGGGTGAGAGTCAGACCCGTGCTGCCCCCAGACTTCCTCTAGGGGACTCTAGGGCCCCATTACTGCCATCCTCAGAAGTAGAGGTGGGTCTCTTTGCTGGCTCAGCCTTTAGTCTAGATGGCAGATTGGGATTCAGAGAGGGCGGACTGAAGGTCGAGGCTAGTGGGAAAACCAGAGGCAGTGGGCTCGGAGCAGGGTTGTTTCTTTGAGGATACTCACAACCCAGGAACATTCCTGGGATGGATGGGCCCTTTTCTCCTCCCTGAGAGAGAGGGACCTAGAGCCTCCAGTCTGCATCCCTTGGCTGAGAAATCACTTCATTCCCATATCCTGTGGTTGGATAACTAGACCTCACCTGACTGCCCAGTGTCAAGGCAGGAGAGTGAGAGATCTTGAGTCCTTGATGAGGTCCTGGGATCCTCAGTATGAGAATGTACTTGAACATCCTGACTTGGTGCATGGTCAGTCCCATCTAAGACTGCCGTGACCTAGGACATAGAATCGAGAGACTCAGAGCAGGATGGGATCTAGTCTGTGAGTGTTGAGTATTATGTGTGCCCTTTGAGCTCCCCTGTGCTCACCTGTTTCCTTTTCTTGGGTGGGTTTATGCTAGAAAAAGCTTAAAACTAGGGCCTGGGTACCATCCCTTGTTTCATGCTCAAAACTAGCACTCTACCATTTGAGCCACAGCTCCACTTGCAAAGTTTTTGGGTGTTTAATTGGAGATAAGAGTTCTCAATGACTTTGCTGCCAAGGGTGCATCCAACTGCAGTCCTCAGTTCTCAGTCTCCTGAGGGGATAGGATGACAGGCATGGAAAAGCATCTTTGGCTGGTTGCCAATGGCTCATGGCTATCATCCTACGTACTCAGGAGCTGAGAACTTAGGATCATGGTTCAAAGCCAGCTTGGGCAGGAAAGACTCTCAGACTCTTCTCTCCAATAAAGGACCAGAAAACTGGAAGTGGTGCTGTGGCACAAGTAGTACAGTGCTGGACTTGAGCTGAAGAGCTCAGGGATAGCACCCAGGCCCAGAGTTCAAACCCCACAACCAACAAAAAGAAAGAAAGTAAAACATCTTCCCCTGCAAAGGACGATGGAGGTGTGTTTGTGTGTGTGTGGGGGGGGGGTTGTCAATATTTAGCATCCCACTCAGTTATCATTTTAGAGGGATTGTCAAAATCTCTTAGTCCATGGCAGCCGATTCTTGACCACAGGTGAAGCTCTGGGTTGGATGTCGATCATCAGACCTCAGTTTCCTCACGTGACAGTTGTGAGGAAACAAGGGATTAATACAGAGGGCTCCCTAGAGCTGGGCCAAGCACAGAGGGAGCGGATGTCTGATATGGTTCTCAAAAATTCTGTGAGAATATGACAGGAAGTTATCCAGAAAGGGCTCAGATGGGGTCTGTTATTATCATGCAACAGGTGTAGGATTATGAAACAAAATATGGCTGTCTTTCATCATTAACCTATCCCCATGAGGAAGGGGATCCTTCACTGTATTCAGTCTTGCAGCTGGGGAAAATGAGGCATTGCGAAGCCAGGTGACCTACTCATGACGTCCAGCTGACAGGAAGCTCAGCCTGACTTCTCTGCCATACTTCCTAGGACAGTGAGTGTTATTCAGTCCACTTCTTGTGGTGGGACTTCCACTTTTTCATTTTTGAGGCTTGAATTTGAGGCCTGGATGCTGTGCCTGAGCTCCTTAGATCAAGGCTAGCGCTCTACCACATGAGTCACAGCATCACTTCCGGCTTTCTGTTGGTTCTTTGAATATAAGAGTCTCACAGACATTCCAGTCTGGGCTAGCTGTGAACCATGATCTTCATATCTCAGCCTCCTGTGTAGTTACAATTATAGGTCTGAGCCAACAGCACCTGGCTTAAGTGTAATTGTGGCCCTCTCTTCCTCTTTTTCTCTCTCTCTCTCTCATCCCCTCCTCCCCCCTCTCCTCTCTCCCTCTCTTTTTCTCTCCCCCCTCTTTCCCTCTCTCTCTCTCTATCTCTCTTTCTCTTTCAGGAACTGGTTAAATAGGTGCTGGAAGAGGTGGCCCAGCATCCCCATGTGGCTGGAACCCAAGGTTGCCCTCTCATTCTGGAGGTGGGCTGAGGGTCAGGAGCTGTTTCGCTCAGCCTATTGAACTAGCTTCATGAGGTAAGCCCCTCTGTGCCCCAGCTAGACTGTGATGACTATTCATTGTCCATCCCTTGAGTCCTTCCTCACATCCCTCTGCTACACTGTTGAAGGAAAGTGGATGAGGAGATGTTGCCTTGTCCCCCTGCCCAGCATGATCCCGGGACTCTGACCCATACCCCCACCTATCTGGTCAGGGCCTGGCTATAAGACAATAAAAACACTGCGTGTCTACTACCCTTTGCTGGCGAGTGTAGTTTTGGTTAGGGGGTTGGGGTACAGAGGAAAGACCCCAGACCTGACACCTCCTGGAGGACATTTGTTCTTGTGACAGAGCCAAGTCATTGCTATGGATAAGGAGGAAGCCGCATCAGACTGACCCAGAACAATGCTCAAAGATAGGTAGGCTGTTGAAGTATCAAACCCACTCATGTCTGCTTCGTACTCCCAACAAGGAGGTGTAGTGTGGGTGGCCCAGCCCTGGCCTAAGGGATTATAAATGGATGGTGGTGATCAGAGGCTCATGGCTCCCATCCATCATCCTTGCTGTTCAGGAGGCTGAGGTATGATGGTCATGACTCAGAGCCAGGCCGGGCAGGAAAGTCCAGGAGATTCTTATCTTCCATAAACTACATCCCTCCCCAAACCCACACACAAGCCAGATGTGCTGTGGCTCAAGTGGTAGAGCCTCAGCCTTGAACAAAAGAATCTCAGGGATAACACCCAGACCCTGAATCCAAGTCCTAAGACTAACATAATCATAAAATAAATGAACAGTGTACACCTTTTATCTGACTACCAAGAAAGATGGATACATTTTTCTGCTGTACTTGTAGCCAAAGGTAAGGGGCTTCCCTTGATGTGACCCTAAAACTCTCCTCTCCTTTATCTGTCCAGGCTTAGGTTGCAGGACAGAATTCAGATCATCCCCCTGGATGTGACCTTAGCTACCCTCCCCCAACCACCTTCTTTGGGGTCAGGATTCTGGATGCACTCCCTGCTGGGAGGATGAGGCACCACAGAGATGAGGGTAGGTATCCTGGACGCTTATACACACACACACACACACACACACACACACACACACACACACTCACACACACACACACACACCCATACACACAAAAACACAAATACCCCTAAGCCAACTCAGACTAGCCTTTTCCAAAGACACTTTATCTCCTTGGATTAACTGACCTAAGAGAGAATTTTGATCCCCTGTAACTGATTATTTAAACTTGGGCTTGCTAGATGACAGGAGATAAACAGGAGCAAAAAAAAAAAAAAAGCCTTTGGTGCCCATCACCTGGTGCTCAGGCTCATGCCTGTCATCCTGGCTACTCCAGATGCTGAGATCTGAGGATCACAGTTTGAAGCCAGCCATAAGCTGGAAAGCCCATGAAACTCTACTCTCCATGGAACCACCAAAAAGCTAGAGGTGGAGTTGTGGCTCAAGTGGTAGAGCACCAGCGTTGGACAATAAAACTCAGAGAGCAACTCCCAGATCCTCAGTTCAAGCCCACACAAAGAAATGGCCCCATCTTGTTGCCCACACATTGCCAGGGCCTCAAGCCCCCTCTCATGGGGTGTGATACAACACCTGTCCCTGGGCGGTGTATCAGGGCCTTCAGAAATCTGGTGGTGGAATCCAGGCCTTCCCCTTTATGCACTGTCAACCCACACTGGCTGGAAGGCAGAGCCTGAAAAGGCCGGCAGCCTGCAGAGTGGAGAGGCTCCTGCTCTGCCAAGGTGATCGGAATGGTCTTTTTGGAGGCAGCACTTGAAAAGGGGGTCTTGCTTAACAAGGAGGATCTGACAGGAAGCACAGAGAACAAAGGTGCTGAATATGATGGACAACACAGCAGAGCGTGTTCATTTCCAGCCAGGGCTGCTGGTGCGAGACTCGGTATAGATGTGTGACTTGGTATAGATGTGTGCGACTGTCCCTATACAGGTCTGAGGGATCATAGAAGAACAGCTATCCAGGGCTGAGATTGTGTCTTAGAGGTAGAGGGCTCACCTAGCATGAAAGAAAGCACGGGTTGGATTCCTAGGTCCTGCATACACAGAAAAAGGTGGAAGTGGCACCGTGGCTCAGGTGAAAGAGTGCTCCCCTAGAGACAAAGAAAGTCGGGGACAGCACTAGGGCCCCAATGTCAGGCCCCAGGGCTGTCACCATAAAACAGTTCTCCCAGGACCTTGGTGACAGGTGGTTGGCTATGCCCTGAAGCTCTCAGTAGATCCATCCATGCTTTGTGTCTCCTTTGACAGAGGGGAGCTGGATACTCCTCCTGCCCTGGGCACCCCTGGGCCCCGTTATCAGCAACCCTCCCAACGTCTTCCACTGGGACATGGAGCAGCTGGCACCAGAGGTCCTCAGGTATTGGTTGGGTGGGGCAGGGGGACATAGGTCAGGCGCCAGAACTCCTAGTGGGTCTGATCTGCCCTGGAAGACCAGGCAATCTGGAGGAGGCAGATGGGAGCTTAGAGAGGGCTAGTGATGTGGAGGGGGCCCTTTAATCCCCATGGCCCCACCCAGATTCCGAGACTCCCTTGGCTGTCCTTGAAGGAGGTAGAGGGGTGTCTAGGTGGTAGCTTCTAGAGGAGGACTAGGTGGAAATTCTGAAGGACTAGACACCTTAAGCCATGAGCTGGTGGCTCATGCCTGTCATCCCACACCTGTCATCCTGGCCACTCAGGAGGATGAGATCCAGAGGATCTCATTTCCCAGCCCAGGCAGGAAAGTCCCTCCATAGCCTCATCTCCAAACTCCAACCGGAAGTGGCACTGTGGCTGAAGTGGTAGAGCACTGGCCTTGAGGAAAATTAGACATCAGGGACAGTACCCAAGCCCTGAGTTCAAGCTCCTCAACCAAAAAAAAAAAAAAAAAACACCAAAAAACCAAACAATAAAGAAAGACACCCCTTCCTTGCTTGCAAGAGATGGTGAAGTAGCAGGGTTTCTGTGGTTGTGAGACCAGATGCTGACCTCACAGTACAGACATTTCTAATAAGTCCCCAGCTTTACCCCAGTGTGAAGCCAAAGCAGGGTGGGTGGTGCCTTACCAAGAACTCCAGAGGTTATGGCTATGGCATGCAGGGAGTGGGTGAATGGGACCTGGGTTGGAATGGTAGTGTCAATTATATGCTCTCCATCCATGGAAGAATGGTTTTGGATGCTGGTGACCAAGTCTGAAGTGTAGGGTTACATTTGGTTTGTGTCTTGATGAGTTGGGTTTTCCCTTGGTATAAGAAGGTGGCTGCAGAGGAGGCTACAATGCTTGATAAGAAATGTACTCCTTTTATGGCTAGGGAGGTTGAGCATTTCTTCATGTGTCTATTGGCCATACTTTTCTTCTTTAGAGAAGTTTCTCTTTAAGTCTTTAACCCACTTATTTATTGGGCAGTTGTTTCTTAGAGGATTTGTTGTTGGGGGATCTAATTTTTTGAGTTCCAAGTATATTTTAGATAGGAGACCCTTGTCCATTGTATGGATAGTGAAGATCTTCTCCCAATCCGTAGGCTTTCTATTGATCTTGCTAGCTATGTCCTTTGCCATGCAGAAGCTCTGCTACTTCATGCAATCCCATTTCTCCAACCTTTCTTTGATTTGTTGTGTTTCTGGGTCTCTATTAAGAACATTTTGGCCTGCACCAAGGAGACCTAGGGTTTCTCCTATTCCATCCTGTAATGTTTTCAGATTGTCTGCTTTGACTCCGAAGTCTTTGATCCATTTGGAGTTGATTCTGGTGCAGGGTGATATGTAGGGATCTAGTTTTAGTTTTCTACAAGGTAATAACCAATTTTGCCAGCACTATTTACTGAAGAGGATGTCTTTCTTCCATTCTATTTTTTTAGCTCCCTTATCAAAGATTAGATGGCTATAGGTCTTTAGGTTCATTTCTGGGGTTTCAATTCTATTCCATTGGTCCTGAGGTCTGTTCTTGTGCCAGTACCAAGCTGTTTTGATTACTATGGCTTTATAGTAGATTTTGAAATTTGGTATTGATATTCCTCCAGCAGCGTTCTTTCCGATGAGGAGCGTATTTTCTATTCAAGGTCTTTTATTGTTCCATATGAATTTTTGGATTGCCTCTTCTATTTCCTTGAAGAATGAGGTTGGAATTTTGATAGGTATCACATTGAATTTGTAGATAGCCTTGGGAAGTATTGCCATTTTCAAAATGTTAATATTTTCAATCCAAGAGCATGGGAGTTTTTGCCATTTTTGGCTTTAGGTGTCTAGTCCTTCAGACACCTTAAGCCATGAGCCGGTGACTAACACCTGTCCTCTCACACGTGTCATCCTGGCCATTTGGGAGGCTGAGATCCAGGGTACATCATTTCCCAGCTAGGCAGGAAAGTCCCTCCAGAGCCTCATCTCCAATCTCTAACTGGAAGTGGCACTGTGGCTCAAATGGTAGAGCACTGGCCTTGAGGAAAATTAGACATCAGGGACAGTACTTAAGCCCTGAGTTCAAGCCCCTCAACCAAAACAAAAAACAAAAAATCAAACAAGAAGGAAAGATACCTCTTCCTTGCTTGCAAGAGATGTTGAAGTAGTAGGTTGCAAATCAAAACAACATTAAGATACTACCTCACCCCAGTTAGAATGGCAAAAATGAAGAACTCTAATAACAACAGATGCTGGAGGGGATGTGGACAGAAGGGAACCTTACTTCATTGTTGGTGGGAGTGTAAACTTGTTCAACCACTTTGGAAAGTAGTATGGAGATTCTTCAAAAGACTCCACATAGAGCGCCCCTATGACCCACCAATCCCACTTTTGGACATTTACCCAAATGTTTACAAACAAGACCACACTAAAGCTACCAGCACAACTATGTTTATTGCAGCATTATTTACCATAGCTAAGATATGAAACCAACCCAGATGCCCCTCAGTAGATGAATGGATCAAGAAAATGTGGTATATATATACACCATGGAATTCTATGCCTCCATCAGAAAGAATGACATTGCCCCATTTGTTAGGAAACGGAAAGACTTGGAAAAAATTATATTAAGTGAAGTAAGCCAAGCCCAAAGAAACTTAGGTCCCATGGTTTCCCTTATTTGCAATATTTATTATATATACGAGTCAAGCAGAAAAGGTTAGGTAAGTTGATGTTAGGAAAATGAACCCTAAGGTTTATATTTAAATGTTTTTTTTTCTTTCATGCATTTGTTTCTAATGCATTTATAAGATTATTTCTTTGTTGCTTTGTATGTCCCTCCCCCACAGTACAATCCCTGCTTTCACTGTATTTAATTATGGTATAATTTGTGGAGGGGAAGGGGAAAAAGAAGTGCTTTAAGTAAGGAAACAGGCTGACCCTTGCATCAATGAGAAGTACAAGTTGTCTTATCGAAAAAGAAAATTACAACTTTGGTGGGGAGGGAAGGTTGGTTGGGGGTAGGGAGAAGCTGGGAAGGGATAGGAAGGGGAAACAAAGGAGGAGGCTACAATGCTTGATAAGATATGTACTCCTTATCTTGCCCATGTAATTGTAACCCCTGTGTACAGTATTTTCACAATAAAAAAAGAAAGAAAGAAAAGAGATGAAGAAAAAAAAAAAAAGAAGTTGGGTGTAGCCGGGCACTGCCAGTGGCTCAAAACTGTTATCCTAGCTACTCAGGAGGCTGATATCTAAGGATCATGGTTCAAAGCCAGCTTGGGCAGGAAAATCAGTGAGACTTTATCTCCAATGAACCACCAGAAAATTGGATGTGTTGCTGTGGCTCCAGTAGTAGAGTGCACACTTTCATCTGAAGGGCTGAGGGCCTGCTGGCTGGCCCAAAGTTCAAACCCCATAACCTACAACCAAACAAAAGGTAGCTCAATTTTCTCCATAACTGTGTACAGTAGAAATGCCATGATGTGTTGTGAACCATTCCAGACATGTGAGAGGCTCTGAGTTGTTTTGTCTACATTTGGTGTGATGATGGTAGTACCATCATCTCTGGGGTGGAATATTCAGGGTGCTCAGGGACTGCTGAGGCTTTGGGCTACCAGTGTATGTGTCTGTATGTTCGTGTGTGTGTCTGTGTGTGTCTGTGTCTGTGTGTTTGGATGTAGAAGACCTGGGCCTTGAACTCAGGTCTAGGTGAAGTTCCTATTCTTCTGTGCTCAAAGGTAGTGCTCTAACACTTGAGCTGCAGCTCCATTTCTGGCTATTTGGTGGTTCATTGGAGATAGGAGCCTCACAGACATTTCTCTGCTGGCTGGCTTTGACCTCAGCCTCCTGAGTAGCTAGGATGACAGGTGTGAGACACCAGTGCCATGTGTGTGTGTGTGTGTGTGTGTGTGTGTGTGTGTGTTTCCCTTACCTTTCTCTGTCCCCTTCCTGGGTGCCTGTCTGCCTCTTTCTGACCTCGGATGGTGCCCCTCCTCCACACTGACCTTGTCTTTATCCTCCTATCAGGGTCTACACTGAGTCTTAAATTGCCAGAGACCTGAGTTCAAGCTTTTCTTTGGAGCCCAAGTCCAGCTGTCCAAATCTTTGGTTGCCTGCAGGGGATTCTGCGTCAGCCTGGGCAGCTGTAATAAAGTCTTGCCTGTCTCTGGGTGGGGAACTCAGACATAGGATGTCCTGCCCTTTTCCTGAGCTAGACTTCTGCCTGCATGTCCCTCTCAGCAGGCTGTCTTTGGAGTGGGGGAAGGGGGTTGCTGGTGGCTCTGGCCAACTCCAGCTTGATAGTGGACTGAAGGCCGCCCAACCAAGGAGGATTCCGGGCTGCATTGGAGGTGATTCCAAGGTGGGTTGGAAGTATCTGTTAGTGTCTAGGAAATGTCAATGTACTTTATCGCAGCCAAGTCTATCTTCCAGCCGCAGCTGGGTCTCTCCAATCCTTCTAGAGAATTCTGGATGCCCAGAATACAGAGGCACAGACTTTAGATACAAGGGCCAGGGAATTGGGGGAGGAGACACTGTTGTGGCCAATACCTCAATGTTCTGGGGCATTAGTCTTGACCTGGGTATGCACCCATTGTGCACGTCACTTCTTAACCCAGAGCTGGCCAGAAACAGGCCACTGGTGGTGGTGCTGTGGAAGTAGCAGGAGTGGAAGTGAGATCTAGGATGACCAACATCTGGATTTATGGCCTGAGAGAGGGGGGGGGGTCAAAAGATGTCTTTAAAAAAACAAAACTTTTAGAGCTGGAACTCAGGCCCTAGGCACCGAGCTTCCTTTGCTCAAATCTAACACTCTACCCCTTGAATCACAGCTCACATTTCATTTGTTTTTAGTGGTTTAGTGGAGACAAGAGTCTCACGAACTTTCCTGCCTGGGCTGGCTTCAAGCTGCCATCTTAAGAGCTAGGATTGCTGGTATGGCCCACTGGCACCTGTTAAGGAAGTGTGTGTGTGTGTGTGTGTTTGTGTGTGTGTGTGTGTGTGTGTGTGTGTGTGTGTGTGTGTGTGTGTGTGTGTTTACCAGGGCTTGAACTCAGAGCCTAGGTGGTGTCCTTTAGCTTGTTTGCACAAGGTTGGTGCTCTACCACTTGTACTCCAGTAGCTCTGCTTCCCAGCTTTTTGTTGATTCATTGGAGATAAGAGTCTGCCCACCCAGGCTAGCTTTGAATCTTGATTGATCCTCATGTGTCAGCCTTGAGTAGCTAGGATTATAGGCATGAGCCACTGGCATCCAGCTGCAAGGCTGTCTCTTCATACTTTCTTCTGTTCTAACAGGTGTGTACTTGCCCTGGCCTAGATCTCTGATCTCCACATCAGCTCCCAGCAGCCCTTGACTGTGTGGAGAACATAAAGCTCAAACCTGTCAAGCATCCAATTTCTATGTCCTCAGGTGAGGGTACGTTTCCTCTGAAGCCTGGAGGAATAGTGGCACGGGGAGGAAGGTTAGCTGTAGCTGGGTGCTAGGCTGGGAGAGAAGTACACTGTCTTAGCCAAGAAGGAAAGTGTGGTCAGATGTTAATAGCTTATGCTCTCATATTCCTAGCTCCTCAGGAGGCTGAGATCTAAGGATTGGCATTCAGAGGCAGCCCAGCTCATTTTTCTTTCTTTCTTTCTTTCTTTCTTTCTTTCTTTCTTTCTTTCTTTCTTTCTTTCTTTCTTTCTTTCTTTCTTTCTTTCTTTCTTTCTTTCTTTCTTTCTTTCTAGTATCAGTAGGATCTATTTTTGTGTGTGTGTGAAAATACTGTACAGAGGAGTTACAATTACATGGGCAAGATAATGAGTACATTTCTTATCACCAGCTCACTTTTCTAAAGTGTGTGAGACTCTCCTTTCCCAATAACCACCTGAAAGCTGGAAGAAAAGCTGTGGCTCAAGTGGTAGAGTTGCTAGCCTTGAATGAAAAGTGAGGGTCAGAGCCTGGATCCTGAGTTCAAGCCCTAGTACCAAGATGTGCCCATGCACACACACACACACACACACACACACACACAAACACACACACACACACAGAGGAAGGTAGTAATGATGAGCTGAGCTATAACTGGGGGCAGTTCAGAGGCACAGTCATAGTAAACTCTTGACACATCAGTTATTTCTCCCCAACTCTTTCGTGGGCTGAGGGGTCTGGTGCATGGAACCTGCACCTCCATCCATGTCTAGGGTACAGGATCAAGGGAAGAACACGATGGATGATCGTTTATATTTGGTGCATGATTGCAGACCTTCATCTGCCGCAGAACATTGGTGAGGAAAGCAGGGCTCTGAGCCCTGGAACTCCTGGGATAGCCACTGCTACAAGCAGCAGCCAGCCAGCTGTGGATTCCTGAGCCTACAAGTGTTTCATGAGCCCAACTCAACACCCACCCAAAGTGTGCCTGACAAATTTTCCCCCCATGCCATCTTGCAGCTCTTGCCTCTCCTGGCCCAGAAACCTGGTCTGAAATATTGATTCACAGCTCAGATCCACAGTGCACCCATGACAGATGCCATTCTGATGACCTGGCCAATGATCTCCGTGCCCCAAGGCTAGACCCTTCTCTGATACTTTGGCCTGCTCTGTAGGCAAAGGCTCCCAAAGAGGCTGCTTTCAAGACTTGTAGGACACCTACATCTTGGGAGACCCTTAGGGGCCCACTGGAAATTTCTCTGCCTAGAGCCACAGAGTGAGGTTCAAGCAGGCCAGGTGTTGGTCATGGGGCTAGAACTCTGGGACTGGGCACTGTCCCTTCAGCTCTTCAGCTTACCACTTGAACCACAGTAACACTTTCAGTTTTCCTGTGGTTCATTGGAGATCAGAGTCTCCCGGACTTTCCTGCCTGGGCTGGCTTTGAACCATGATCCTCAGATCTCAGCCTCCTGAGGAGCTAGGAGGATAGGCATGAGCCAACAGCACCCAACTGATTTGGACTTTCACCACAGTGGACTAACAACTCCTGAAAGCTTTTCTTTATTTTTTATGTGCCAGTACTGGGGCTTGAACTTAGATTCTGGACTCTAGTCTCTTTAATTTTTGCCTCAAGCCTGACACGCTACCACTTGAGCCACAGTTCCTTTTCTGATTTTGGTAGTTCATCCGCAAGAAGAGTCTCACTAACTTTCCTCCCCTGAGCTGGCTTTGACCCACAACTTCTGATCTCAGTCTTCTGAGTAGCTAGGATTTGCAGGGGTTGAATCACCACTGGCTTTGGGCTAGAAGCTTTTCTTAAACAAGTGTTCTTCCCTGCATTTGCCATGACTCCTCCATGTAAAGGATGTCTGAGGGTCAGGAACTGTGAAAAATAGGCTTCCAGCCACAGGAAATGGCTGGGATCCATGGTGAAAAGCCAAGCTAATCTTCCCCTTGGGCCCCATACTGAGACCTCCTCCATCTGCCCTTCCTGTGGCTCAAGTACAAACCTTGACCCAGCCTTGAATGTCCTGCCAGACTTAAGCCACAGAACCTTCATTCCACCCACACCACCTATTCTACATCACACCTCAGGAAACTTTGTGCATGTTGTACCTTCTGCCTGAGGCTCTGTATCTTGTTCCACATCTTAGAACGCCTGTGGAATTTTGGCAATGGTTATTTCACCTCCCGGAGCAAGTCTTTCCTTCCCTTTTCCCTCTTTTTTTTTTTTTTTTTTAATATTGAGTTGCTAGAGATGGAACTTGTGCAGGCTGACTGGCAAATGCTCTAGCTTGGTGTGTGTGTGCGTGTGTGTGTGTGTGTGTGTGTGTGTGTGTGTGTGTGTGTGTGTGTGTGTGTTTGTGCCAGTCCTGAGGATTGAATTCATGGCCTGGATGTTATCCCTGAGGTTTTGTGGTCAAGGCTAGCACTCTATTCCTTGAACCACAGCTCTACTTCTGACTTTTTGGGTGTTTGATTGGAGAAAAGTGTCTCATAAAGACTTTCATGCTTGCAATTGTGATCCTCAGATCTCAGCCTCCTGAGTAGCTAAGATTACAGCTGTGAGCCACCAGCAACTGTCCGCTACCCTACTTCTTACCTCTAACCTTGGCCCTCCTATGAGTACCAGAAGAATATGTCTCACCAGGATCAGTTTTTTGCCAGACTTGGGGCTTGAACTCAGAGTCTGGGCATGATCCTGAGTTTCTTTTGGTCAAGGCTAGCACCCTTATCACTTAAGCCACAGTGCCACTTTTGGCTTTTTCTATTTCTGTGATACTGAGGGCTTTGTGCGTGCTAGGTAAGCACTCTTCCACTAAGCCACATTCACAGCCCAAGGCTCACTTCTGACAGGAACTATGAGGGTGGAATTTATTGGCTTGCCCCTTTGGGTGCAGAAATAGCTGGCTATTTCATATCTTTGCCAAGATTTGGGACCAGCCTGTGACTCAGCAATGAGGAATGGTGAATGAGGGATAGCCACCAGGCCCCAGAGGAGTAGGCTCAAATATCCTTCAGAGGGATAGAGAATATGGAGCCAGAACCTTTGACAACTCCTACAGCCTAGGAACTGTGATCTCCCTGGAGGCAGTGGCTGGCTGCTAGGTGTCCTGATGGGACATCTCAGCCAGAACATAAGGCACCCATTGCACAGCCCTGGCAAAGCCCGCTGGGCTTCAGTTATTAAATGGCAGAGAAGGATGCTTTGTTCAACGTGCTGGCTCAGACTTAGGACTCTCTGAGGCCTTGCACAAGTTGGGAGGATGGACATGGGAAACCTGCTGAAAGCCCATCATCCATACATCATCCATCCATACACAGAGACATGGAGGTATTGCTTCCTTTGGGGGGGGGGAGGGTGAGGCAGGTCCATGGTTGTACTATGAGCCTAGGCCCTGTCCCTGAGCTCCTTTTGCTCAAGGATAGCACTCTGCCCTTGAGCCACAGCCCCACTCATGGTTTTTTTCCCCCTGTGATCTCTTACAGAGAAGAGTGTTGTGGACTTTCCTGCCCCAGATGAATTCAAATTGGCATTCTCTACATCTCAGCCTCAGGAGGAGTTAGGGTTATAGGCAGGAGCCACTGACACATGGCTTTCTTTTCTTCTTGTTCTTTTTTTAAATCGTGACCATCTGAAATCTTCACGGTGTCATTCCAATGGTTTGCATTCAAAGTAATCTACCCAGGCCTGGAATTCGAATGCTATGACTACCACCCACAAATGGAGGGAGATCCTGATGAACTCATTCCTGTTCATGTGAATGCTAATGGAATGTAATAAAAGTAATAATTAAATTTGCAGTTAATTCATGATTCTATTTTAGAATGCCACAAAAAAATTATTGGATTTATATCTTCATTCTAGCACCATGGTCTGATTAAGGATATTGACTAATTTGTAATTAATGCTTTTATAAGTATTCAACCATGATACTTCATTAAATGGAGTAATAATTTAGTAACTAGTAATAGGTAAGAACATATATATAATTTAATAATATCCTCACATTCTCTCTTTGTATATGTGTGTATATATATATATATATACATACATATGCAGGTATATATGTATGTATATATATATATGTTATATATATATAATATGGTGGCTTGATTACAGGTCCTCAAAATTTCCTGGATGCTCAATTTGCCAGAGGCTGGTGTGCTAAGACTGACTCCATTTATGGATTGGGCATTGTAGGTGAGTTGAAATCCCAGCATCGCCAAAAATTTATTTGTGGAGTAAGAAGCCAATTTGACACATTTTTTTCCTTCTCTGTGAAAGTCCTGGGTCTCAATACAATGTATAATCCATATACAAATATATCCTATGTGATAGATATAATAAAGGAAATGCTATATGTGTAATAATAATAAATAAATAAGGGTAATATATGTCATATGCAGTAGAACCCATATAAGTAAATAGATCTTGTATACATGAATATTATTTTTTCCAGTGCTGGGGCTTCAATTCAGGCCCTGGGAACTGGTCTGAATTTCTTTTCTTTTCTTTTCTTTCTTTCTTTCTTTCTTTCTTTTTTTTTTTTTTCCAATCAAGGTGCCTGAACTCTGGGCCTAGGCACTGTCCCCCAGCTCTTCATTTCAAAGTGCTACCACTTGAGCCACTTCTAGCTTTTTCTGCTTATGTGGTGCTGAGGAATTGAACCCAGGGCCTCATGCATGCAAGGCAAGCACTCTACGACTGAGCCACCTTCCCAGCCCCATGAATTTCTTGTCTTCAAGGACGGTGAGATTTCCCCTTCACACACAGTGTCACAGAGTTACCCAGACCCTGAGTTCAAATCCCAGGCCTGCTAGAAAAATGGTGCAATTTCCTAACCAGGGTCTTATTGTTATTATTACTTTTTTTTGGCCTAGCACAGGGCTTGAACTCAGGTCTTCGCATCTCTGCCACAGCTGATCATTGGATCCTACCACCCTACTTCAAATTTCGGAGCTGGCAAAAAAATATAAATAAATAAAAAGGAGAAGGATAAAACTGAGAAGTTCAAGAAGGTGGTTTTACTTTTTTTTCCTTTGTATTGTGACAATCCTGGGTCTAAATGACAAGCCCCAGAATGTGTACATGACATTGCATTGCTAATGTTTGGTGGGCTATTAGGGAATCTATAGCAGAAACCAGCAACTTATGCCTGGAGGTCGAATCTTAGAACTGCCACTAATGAATGGTGGGAGGTTCTAAGAAACGCATTCTGATATACATATGTACAAATGGAATGTTAAAAAAGTATCATTTAAATTAGTAGTTAGTGTATGATTATATCCTAAAATTATACACAACAATTATTCTAAATTGACTAATTTTCAATTAATACTTTATTATGTATTCAATCATGATACTTAAAAAAGGAAGGAATAATTTAATTGCCAAAAATTGGTAGTATTATCATATATGCAGTTTCATAATATACAGATATCTCATTTGTTTTATATATATACATCTATCTATCTATTTATCTATCTCTATCTATCTATCTATCTATCTATCTCTATCTATCTATCTATCTATCTATCTATCTATCTATCTATCTATCTATCTATCTATCTATCTCTATCTACCAATCTACACATTTATCTGTTTATTCACTTGACACTCCTGGTGCTCAGTGATAGAATGCTCACTGAGTACGTCCAAAGCCCTGGGTTCCATTCCTCAGTACCAGTTGCACAGAAAAATCCAGAAGTCATGCTGTTGCTCAAGCAGTCCAGTACCAGCTTTGAGCACAAAAGTTTAGGGACCGTGTCTAGACACTTACTCAAGATGCAGAACTGGCACCAAAACAAAACGATAGAATGTTCTGACTGCAAAGATTTAAGGATAGGACTGCAAATACATCATCATAGAGCAAGCTAGGAGTCTGGTGCTGAGAGCTGCAATCTAACCTGACTAGGCAGAAGTAAATTGCTTGCAACCCAGCTACACAGAACCAGATCCTTCTGGGGGCTGAGATCAGACACTGGTGGTTTTAAAATCCAGCCCTGACAGGAAGTCTGCAAAACTCTGAGCTGTGGCTCAAAGTGGTAGAGCTCTAGCCTTGAGCAAAAGATCTTAGGACAGTACCCCCAAACTTTCAGTGGAATCCCCGTGGCTGACTCACCACCCCCCCCACAAAAAACCAACTCTCTAAATCATTAGATGTGAACTTTGTGTAGTTTGGTGACACTGATGAAAGCACCCTAATTCTAATGACAGCATGTGTGATACAGCTATGTCATGTGTCTTATATGAGGAATGGTGTACTGAGTGCATTCTTATATCTGGTCCTTGTAAATGCTCCACAGATTATTGTGCTGATGACAACCTTGAGGCTCAGATATGTCCCCATGTCAGGGCCTAAATGATGTATGTACTGAACTCTAATGAGTTTTCTCTTGCAGAGAATTGTTTTGGTTTATTTTTCTCGGTCATGAACCTTGAACTCAGGGCCTAGCCAGTGACCCTTCCCTGTTGGGCTCATGGTTAGCACCCTACTGAGGGGACCCAAGGACACCCTTACAAAAGTGGTACAGTCTAGGCCTCTGTGGCTGATATCTGTCATCCTGCCTACTTTGACACATTTTTTTTTCCTTCTCTGTAAAAATCCTGGGTCTCAGTATGAAGTATAATCCATATGCAAAAATATCCATGTGATAAGATGTAATAAATGAAATAAATGTTATATATGTAATAATACTAAATAAAATAAATAATGAATAAATAAGGGTAATAAATATCATATGGAGGAAGCCCATGTATGTAAAAAGATCACATAAATGAATATTATCTTTTCCATTGCTGGCGCTTAAATTCAGGCCTGGAAACTGGTCTGAAATTCTTGTCTTCAACAACAGTGAGCTTCCCCTCCCCCACAGTGTCACAGAGTTACCCAGACCCTGAGTTCAAATCCCAGGCCTGCCAGAAAAATGGGGCAATTCCAAGTCACAGCCTTAATTTACTTTGTCCAGGCCCCGGGCTTGAACTCAGCTTGTGGCAATTCTGCCTCAGGTTCGATCACCCTGGGCTGGGGTGCAGCCAATGGACCCACAACCCATCCTGAGATCCTAGGACCCGAATTCAAATCTCGGGACTGATAAAAAAAAATGTAGAATGGCAGGGAACTTGGCTCAGTAGTAGAGTGCTTGCCTTGAATGTATAAGGCCCTGGGCTTGATTCCTCAGCACCACATAAGCAGAAAAAAGCGGTAAGTGGTGCTATGGCTCAAGTGGTAGAACACTAGTCTTGAGTAAATAGTTGAGGAACAGTGTCCAGACCCACATTTCTGGCCCCACAACCAACAAAAAAGAAAAAAAAAAAGACAGAGAGGGGAAAAAGAAGAATAAGGCTAAAATTGGGAAGTTCCAGAAGGCGGTTTTACTTTGTTTTTTCCTTTGCATTGTGACCATCCTGGGTCTAAATGAAAGGGCCCGGAAAGAGTATGTGACCTTACACTGCTGAAGTTTGGTGGGCTATCAGGCAAACCATAGCCAAAACCAGGAACGTATGCCCACGGTTCAAATCCCGGGACTGCCACCTAGGAATGGCGGGAGATCCTAAGAAGCCCATTCGGACATACATCCATATGAATGTAATGTTGTAAAAGTAACAATTACATTAGTAGCTAGAATATGATTACATTTTAAAATTGTAAACAATAATCATAGTACATTGACTATTTTTCAATTAATATTTTATTATATTTTCAACATTGAGAAATAAAGGAAAGAATAATTTAATTATGGATAATTGGTAGTAATATAGTATATGTAATTTAATACTATACAGATATCTTTCTTATTTTATACATATATATATGTATATATATAAGCTATGTATATATCTATTTCTACACTTGTCACTCCTGGGGCTCAATGGTAGAGTGCTTGCCTAATATGTATGAAGCCCTGGGTTCGTTTCCACACTACCAGATGCACAGAAAAAGCCAGAACTGGTGCTGTTACTCAAGCACCAAAGAAAAGTTAGAATGTTCTAACTGCAAATATACAAGGCCAGGACTTTAAATACTTCATGACAGAGCAAGCCAGGAATGTGAAGATGACGGCTACCATCTATCCTGACAGCCAGAGGTTAACAGCTGCAAACCAACTCCATTGAACCAGACGCTGCTGGCTCATCTCTAGCTGCTCTGGGGATGAGATCTGACACTGGTGGGTTGAAAACTCAGCCTGGCAGGAAGTCTGTGAGACTCTGAGCTGTGGCTCAAAGTGGTAGAGCTCTAGCCTTGAGGAAAAGATCTTAGGATAGTACCCATAACTTATGAGTGCAACCCCTGAGTCTGATGACCCTTCACCCACTTACCTCCCCACCCCCGACTAACCACCCGTCTAAACTATTAGATGTGAACTTGTGTGGTTCCTGACATGTTTATGAAGGAATGGTGATACTGACAAAAGCATCCTAATTCTAATGACAACTTGTGGGATACAGCTATATGAAGAGTCCTTCCTGGGGTGCTAGGTCCTTCACAGGGTGCTCTGTGCTGAGTCCTTTACAGGGTGCTATGTGCTGAGTCCTTCATGGGGTGTATTCTTTCATCTGGTCCTTGTTAGAGCTCCACAAGTAAGATGATTGTGCAGATGAGAAACTTGAGGCACAGATATTTCCCAAGGCAGTTCCAAATTTATGAATGTACTGAACTCTATTGACTTGTCTCCTGCAGACAATTGTTTTGGTTTAGTTTTCTCCATCATGAACCTTGAACTCAGAGCCTAGACTCTGATTTTCCTCTTATGCTCATGGCTAGCACTCTACCACACCAAGCCAAGGACCCCCTCGCAGCAAAGTGTCATGGGTTAGGTGTCTTTAACTGAGTTCTATCATCCTGCCTGCTCAGGAAGCTGAGGATCTGGGGTCAAAACTATCCCACACACAAAAGGTCCCATGACACTATCATCTCCTATTCACCACTTAAAAACTTGAAGTGGAAGCTGGGTGCTGGTGACTCATGCCTGTCATGCTAGCTACTTACTCAGCAGGCTGAGAGCTCAGGATCATGGTCCAAAGCCAGCCTGAGCAGGAGATTCCTTGAGATGTTATCTCCAATGAACCACCAGAAAACCTGAATGTGCTCTGTAGCTCAAATGGTAGAGCTCTCCACTTGAGCTGAAGAGCTGAGTGACAGCACCCAGGCCCAGACTTCAACTCCTCCAACTTACAAGAAAAGAAAGAAAGAAACCTGAAGTGCAGTGCTGGGAATGGTTCTTAGGGGTAGAGTGCTTTGCATGTATGAAACCCTGGCTTTGAATCCTCAGTGGCACATCACTAGAAAAAAAGCCTGAAGTGGCTCTGTGGCTCAAGTGGTAGAGTGCTATCCTTGTACAGGAGAAACTCGGGTACAGTGCTGAGGTCCTGAGTTCAAGCTCCAGGACTGGTATATGCACACAAATTACCCCCCACCCCCTCCACAGATACCAGAAGTGGAACTGTGACATCAAAGGGTAAAGCACTGGGAAGTAGGCCCTGAGAGAAGACTTGAGCTGGTACAGCTTCTTTCCAGGCTTTGCATTTGTTTATAGGGATTTTAGAAAAACTTTAAACAAGGTTAACTAGACCTTTGCCTCAACCAGTCCTGTTCCTGGAATGGAAAGAATGCCTCTAGGTCCCCCTCCCCTTAACAACCTAACTCACATTGATTGTTGAGTTAAAGACTGACCTATAAAACAGATAGGTTGTAATCTGGCTCCAACTACCGGACACCACAGGCTTATGGTGGTAAACCCTGCCTTTCACACATGCTTACAGTAAACTCTCCCTATCGGCCACCTGTGTGTGGTCTGGTATGACCATGCAATCCTTTTGTGTGGCATGATCCCATTGGTCACCTGTGCATGACCAGACTCAACCTCATGGATTTTGCCTTTAAAAAGCAAAGAATGGGGGCTGCTCAGAGTAGCAGTATCAGCTCCTGAGCCTGTGCTGTGGCCCTGGCCAGTCAGTGTAGCAACCTTCTCAATAAAGTTGCTTCTTTGTTAACAACTTTGTTGCGGTGGGCTCTGTCACTCCAGACAACTAGGTGTGTTTGTCTCCCTGTGTAGGGGGCTTCCAACTACTCAGTGAGCTTCTGTTCTGAGCTCATGGTCAGTACTCAGGCCCTGTGTTCAACCTGTAAACCTATCCACCCAAGGCCCAACTAGGAGAGATCAAAGGTTTCCAAACCTGATGAGCTCCACCAGCCCTACATAACAGGGAACATTTTGATTTTGCAAAGATGCTTAACTGTAGCAAGCTTCCGAAAACCCAGGTAGGCACCTTTGCCGATAATGAATCATTGCATTAGGTTCAGCTCCCTAGTTGTTGTCTGCCAGAAGGAATCTTGAATTAATTGTAGCAGTTTGTTTCAACACTGGAACATAGTCTAACAAAGACAGGATAATTGCAGGGAACTTGGCCTGCCCCAGAATGTGGCACAAATGAAGGCTTCTTGTCACAACAGAGCATTGGGGAGAGAGATATCTTGGGGTACAAAGAGGCCTTATTCTCCTGGTCTTCAGAGTCTGCCCACACTCATCATCACTAGTTGGCTCGGATAGAGTTGTTACAGAGCTGTACAGGAGTGAGGCCTTTTGTCTGCCTGTTCCAACAAAGAGATAGACTTCCTCCAGCAATCTGGGGTGTGGAGAAACCCTCAGGCTTCACTGGGAACAAGGAGGGGAGTCCTGGAACATGCACTGTCTTGAAAGCACCCTCTGTGCTATGAAATCATTCTATGCAAAGAAAATTTCCTAGCTGGGTGCTTTTCTTCACAGCGACTCTGGATGTTCACCAATAGAAATACATTCACACATACACAGACACATGGAGTTACTGGCTCTATTTTTTTTTTTTTGGTGCAGGTCCTGAGGCTTGAACTGTGAGCTTCGACATTGTCCCTGAGCTCATTTTGCACAAGGAAGCACTTTATTGTGCCTTAAACCATGATACATCATTAAATGAAGGCATAATTTAATACCTAATAATTATTAGTAATATATTACATGTAATTTAATGATATATAGACATCTCACATTCTATAAATATATTTATATATTTAAACATACACTGGAATATACATATACATCTATCTCTCTTTCTCTCTCACTCTCTATGCATATATATGTATTTGCAGCAATTTACACATCTATCTATTTATATATTGGCCACTCCTGGAGGTTAAACTTAGGTCCTGGGAACTCCCTGGCAGCGAATTTGTTTGAGGCTGCTGCGCTTACATTGATCCATTGATGAATTGGGCATTCCAAGCCCTGAGTTTAAATCCCAGCAGTGCCAAAGACAAGAGGTGAATTAAGCAGCCAATGTTGACCTAGTCTGCTGTCTGTGAAAATATTGTTTCCTAAGTACAATATGTAATATGTATGCAAATACATACATATGGTGTACATTATAAATGTATATAAATATTATTTTGCCAGTCCTGGGGCTAGAATTCATGCCCTGGGAAATGCTCTTGGCTTTTTATTTTATTCAAGGAGGGTGAGCTTCCACTTCACCCACAGCAAAATAGAGTTACCCAGGCCCTGATTTCAAATCCCAGGTATGGCAGATAAAATGTCCCAAATTCGAAGCCAGAACCTTAATTTTTTGTGGGGGGGGGCAGGCACAGGGCTTGAACTCAGGTTGTCACAATTCTACCTCAGCCTTGATTACACTAGGCTGGGGTGCAGCTTTTAAACCCACAGATGAGCCAGGGATCCTAGGACCCAATTTCAACTCCCAGCACTGGCCAACAAACAAACAAACAAACCAAAATGGAAGAGGAAAAACAAAGTTTTACACAACATTTTTACCTTTGTTTCTTTTGCACAGTGACAATACTGGGTCTCACTGACTTGGCTTGAAAATTGTACATGACTTTGCATGGCTGAGGCTGGTGGGCGGTCAGTGAAGCCTGAGGTTAACCCTGATACCTGCACCCTGAGTTCAATCCTAGGACTGCCACATACACGTAGCTGAAGGTCCTTGGAAACTGGTTCCTATCTCTAGGAACACTAAAATAGAATGTTTGAAATGTACTAATTGAATTACTAATTAACTAATCTTTCTAATGTAAGATTGTATGCATTAAATATAGGTCATTGATTAATTTAATTAATACTTTATTAAGTCTTCTACCGTGATTAATTAATGGAGGAATAATTTTAGACCAAATAATTAGTAGTACTAGAATATACAAAAGTAAGATAGACATCACTCTTTATATAGAGTTATACACTAGAATCTACATAAATGTCTACCTGTCTGTCTCTGTATATGTTTATAGATGCATATATATGTAAATACACACACACACTGCATTTTACAAATCTATTTGTTTATATATTGGCCACCACTCCTAGGGCCAAATTTGCCCGACAACTTCATTAGCTTCAGACTGGTGTGCTAATATTGACCCACTCCCCATTCATGAAGTGGGCTTTTAGACCCTGAGTTCAAATCACAGAACTGCCAAAAACTTAAGTAATCCTGGTGGAAGAAGCCAAATGTCCCATTTGTTTTCCATATCGGTGAAAGTCCTGGGTCTCAGGAATGATGTATAGTACATTGGAAAATCTATGTCCTATGTAATAAGATATAAAAAAGTTTATGTGTGTAATCATACTAAAATACATAAGAAATAGATAACACACAAAATAAAATGAATAACCACACTAACTGCAATATGCAGTAAACATGTGTATGTAAATATGAATCCTATATTTAAAATCTATAAGAATATTATTTTTGCCAGAGCTAGGACTTGAATTCAGGCCCTGGGAAGAGGCCTGACTTTCTTGTGTACCAGCATGGTATGCTTCCCCTTCTCCCACAGTGCTGTAGATGTACCTAGGCCCTGAGTTCAAATCCCAGGACTGGCAGAAAAAATGGCATGAATAACAAACCTGAAGTAGAGGGCTGGGAATGTGCCTTAGGGATAGAATGCTTTGCATCTATGAAACCCTGGACTTGATTTCTCAGGAACACATCACTAGAAAAAAGCCTGAAGTGGCTCTGTGGCTCAAGTGGGAGAGGGCTATTCCTGTGCAAGAGAAATTAGATACAGTGCTCAGGTCCTGAGTTAAAGCTCCAGAACTGGTGTATGTCTGCATGCGCCCCCGCATACACACAGCCACACACAGACCAGAAATAAAGCTGTGACACAAAATGGTAAAGCACTGGGCTCCTGCGCTGAGCTCATGGACAGGACCCAGGCCCTGTGTTCAACCCCAAAACCTTGCCACACAGGGCTCAACTAGGAGAGTGCAAAGGTTTCAAAACCTAATGTGCTTCAGCAGTCCTAGATGACAGGAAGTATGGTGAGATCAGACATGTGCTTGGATTTCCAATGCTTCCAGAAACCTAGCAGAAGCATCATAGGCCCATCATCATCCTCAATGAAACATTTCTTGAGTTAAGTGCTCTAGTTATCTGCCAGAAGGACTCCTGAATTATATTGAGCACTGTATCTGAACACCAGAATATAGTCTCACAAAGGCAGGATAAGTGCTGGGAACTTGGCCTTCCAAAGGAGGTGGCACAAATGAAGGCTTCCTCTCACAAGGAGCACTGGAGTACAAAGAAGACTTTTTGTCCTGACCTTCAGAGGCCATCCACACTCATCCTCACTAATTGGCCCATATGGAGTTGTTTGTTACTCAGCTGTACAGGACTGAGGCCTTTTGACTGCCTGTCCAGACAATGAAAGAGACTTCTTCTAGCAGGCCTTGGAGGCAGAGAAACCCTCAGGCTGTACTGGGCACTGTGAGGGGAGCCCAGGAACATGCACTATCATGAAAGCAGTCTCTGTGTATGAAATCATTGTATTGAAAACAAATTTTCTAGCTTGGTGCCTTTCATCATAGCTACTCTGGAGCTTCACCTATGGAAATATATCCACACATACACAAAGACATGGAAGAAGGTCCTGGGGTTGAACTGTGAGCATAGGCCTTGTCCCTGAGTTACTTTGCTCTAGGGTATTGCATTAACCTTGAGTCACAGCCCCACTTCTGGGTTTTCTGTGATCTCTTAGAAATAACAGTGTCATGGACTTTCCTATGCTGGCTGGATTCAAACTCAGATTCTCTACATCTCAGCCTCCTGAGGAGCTGGGATTACAGTCAGCAGCCACTGGCACCTGCCTTTCTTTTCTTCTTCATTTTTTAATCTGGACAATCTGACTACTTAACAGCATCATTCCAATGCTTTGAATTTATAAGTAAACTACCCAATGTTCTTTCTCTGAGAAAGATTTTTCTCTCCTCCTCTTCTCCTCTGGTCACAGGTTTGAAGCCAAAAGTGAGAAATGAGTGTCACATGATTTTGGCAGCAAATGTCTACAGGACATGCCAGTTCAGTCACTTAGCATTGAGCTGCAGTGAATTCACTGTCTCAGGACTTGCGGACCAAAAGCTGGAGTGATCCTCATACTCTCTGAATGGCTCCTTAGGCCTATAAAATTATCTAATACTTTTGAGTGTTTTGTGTCTCCAATCTTAAGTATCTAGAACACACTAGAAGCATCTTCATGTTTCCATTTTTCTCTAGTACCTCACGAGATTTAGACTAAGGGTTTGTGTGGAGCAGATCCTCGGTGAATCCCTGAGGAAAGCCACTTGAAGTCTCCTCAGGAGATATCTGTTCAAAGCCAGCCCGAGCAGGAAAGTCTGCAAGACTCTTATTTCCAATAAAACACCAGAAAACCAGAAGTGAATCAGTGGCCCAGAGAGTAGAGCTCCAGCTTTGAGAAAGAAAGCCAAGCAGGAGATACAAGCCAGACCAGGCAGGAAAGCCTGGCAGGCGCTTATGTCCAATTAACCCAGATGGCTGGAAGTTGAGCTGTGGCAGTGGTAGAGTCTCAGCCTTGAGCAAAACAGCTGAGGAACACATAGGGCCCTAAGTTTAAGTCCTGGTATGGTCACCAAAAAAAAATCAAAGAGAAGGCCAAGTGTATGTGTTAGTGTCTACCTACTTATGTGTGTATATTACCTCCCGAGTGCAAACAGATTGTATGTAATGCTTCTTTTATGTACAGATTTATTTTTCAGATAGGCTTGTTGCACATACTGCATCATTCTCTTCTTTTCAGGCCCATGGCTTTTCTCTTCCAGAGTTGCAGGCCTGTGTCCTCATATGATACACGCTTAAGATTTCAGCAGCCTTTATTTACATATTATTATGAGGCCAAGGCAGGAACAGTCACAAATCAGGCAGGGGAAGAGAAAATCAGGGCTTTTGAAATAACCTGTATTCAGAAAATTAAACTTGGGGAATGTAAAATGGTCGCATACATATGTAGAAACTACTATTGAGAAAAAGATGAGAGGGCTGCGAATGCGGATTAGTGCCTAGCATGCAAGAAGCCCTGGGTTCCATCCCTCTGTAGCACATGCACAGAAAAAAGCCAGAATTGGTGCTGTGGCTCAAGTAGTAGTGTGCTACAGACAGTGCCCAGGCCTTGAGTTCAACTCAAGTACAAGTAACTTCTCATCACCAAGGGAAACCCAGGAAGCTCTTGAACATCAGCCCTTTCAGAAGTGGAAGTCAGAGTGTCATAGACTTTCCTGACCTGGCTGGTTCATCCTGTGAGCCTCAGACCTCAGCCTTCTGAGGTAGGGTAATGGACCTTGGCTACTGGTGCTTGCTAGGTCAGAACTGAAATAACATTGACAATACAAGTCAACTACTTATCACAAAGGGTTTCGGGAGCATATTAAGCCTTTCAACAATGGACCTTTCAGAACTCTGTAGGACACAGGTTATAATGCTAGAGTCTGAGAGGCTGGGCATATGGATCTGCTAAACTTGAACCTTGAGGTCTGACTCCAATTCTGGTGTACATCAGCGTTCATTTTCCAAGAATGTTCTCCTAATTAGCTAATAGGAAAAGTACTTTAATTAACCCTCACTTTTTTCCCATTGTGTGTCTCAAACTCAATCCTGGACACCATCTCTGAGCCGTTCATCTCAAGGCGAAAACTCTACCACTTGAGCCACAGCGCCACATGAGGCCTTTTGGTGGTTCATTGGTAATAAGAGTCTAACAGGCTTTCCTTGCCTAGGCTGTTTTCAGATCTCAGCCTCCTGAGAAGATAGGGTTGCAGGTGTGGGCCACTGGCATCTGGCCTATTGTTTTTGCCAGTGCTGGGGCTTGAACTTAGGGCCTGGGTACTGTCTCCATGCTTCTTTTTCTCAAGGCTAGTGCTCTACCACTTGAGCACTCCACAGCTTCTGGCTTTTTCTGAGTATGTGGCACTGAGGATTCAAACCCTGGCATTCATGCATGTTGAGCAAGCTCTCTACCACTAAGCCACATTCCCAGTCCCACCCTTACAATATTATCCCTCAACTTGCCTATCCTCAAGGAACAGCTTCTGAGTATAAATCATCTAAAGAAATTCCTATAGGAAGGTGTTAAAGATAAACAAGACAAATATCATATTTGGGAAAGACTTTAAACATGTGAAGCCTGTGAAAATGCCTCCATTTAATTATGTATCATGTTTCAACACTTAATAATGTATTAATGAAAAATGAGTCAATGTCCCAAATTATTGTGTATAATTCTATAATACATGTGAAAAATGTAATAAATATTATGTATATAATAATACTAATACAATAAACAATATGTAAATGAATAAAATATAGAAATACAGAAATACAAAATCAATAATTAAAAAATCATAGCTTGTATTAAACATACACATATAATACATAACATATATTACACATGTACATAAATATTACTTCCCAAGCACTAGGAACTCTACCCTGAATTTCTTTTCCTCAAGGACAGTGAGCTTCCCCTTCACCTATGATGCAAAAGAGTTACCCGGATGGTGAGATCAAATAACAGCAGTGGCAGAAATACTAGCCCCAGTTCCAATACTGTGACTTAATTATTTTTAATGAAAGCGTTATTTTTATTCAGTTCCATACTGAACATTTTAAAAACAGCAGTGTATAATTTTGTATATCTATTGAGACATACTTCCCTTACCTGCAAAGTGGTTCTCCGAGCTCTAAATTGTTTCCTTTTTTGTACATTTTTTGTTGTAAAAATGTTGTATAGAGGGGTTACAGTTACATGAGCAAAGTAATTAGTACATTTACTACTGAGCATTGTTGCCTCCTCCTTTGTTTTCCCCTTGCCATCCCTTCCCTCCCACCTCCACAGCTATCCCCCAAACCCCCAGCTGAGGTCAGTGACTTAAGTTTTTGTTTTTGGCTTGGCACAGGATTTGAACTCAAGTATAAGAAACTTTGCACCTTCCCTCACATTTCTACAGATTTACCAAGATCCTGAGTTCAAATCCCAGGCTAGGAAAGAAAACTGGCAGAAATTCCAAACCAGGGGGATGTTTTTGAATTTAGTTAAATAATTAATTAATTTTTTTATTTATTCTTTTTCTTTTTGCCAACCATGGAGCTTGAACTCAGGCCATGGCAACTTTACCTCTGCTTTGATTGCCTTACACTGGGCTGCAGCCTCTCACCCATAGTCAATCTTGGGATCCTAGGACCAGAGAGCTTGCAGGAAGAAAAAAAAAAGTGGGACAGCAGAAAAAGTGGCGAGCTGCAGAGGACTGGTGGTTTTACGTTATTTTTTTCTTTGCAGGGTGACCTTCCTGAGTCTGAATGACACGGCTGCAAAGTGGAGCTATACTGCTATTGCTGAAGGCTGGTGGGCCATCAGGGAAGCCATAGGCGAAACCTGCCAACATAGGCCCTGGGTTAAAAATCTAAGTCCTGACACCTACCAATGGCAGGACATCACAAGAGACTCATTCCTATGCATAGAAATACTGATTGAAAGAGTAGTTCGTGCATCAGTCGAGTCTAAAAGTGGATGAAATAATCCTAGGATGCTGATTGATTTTAATTGATAGTTTATTAAGCATGAAAAGAATTATATTACTTCAAAGGCAGTATAATAAATACCTAAGAGTTAGTAGGAATGTAGTAGGCACCATACAGTCAGATAGATGGCTCTGGCACTCTACCAATATGTATTAATTGTATACCACCATCTGCCAATCCATGTATCACTGTTTTGGCCAAACCTGGGGCTCCATCTCAGTGCCTGGGAACCACCTCAGAGCTTCATTGGCTAGAGGCTGCCATGCTCACCCTTACCCATTCATGAATTGAGCCTGCTAGGTCTGAAGTTCAGATCCCAGCACTGTCAGAAGTTTAGTCTTGGAGTAAGAAGCCGAGTGTGACACATGCTTTCCTTTTCTGGGAGAGTCCTGGGTGTCAGGCATGATAGTGAACATATCTACAAATCTAGATGCTATGTGATACGAAGTAAACAATGTAAGAAACGGTATAGGGGTCAAAAGAGTCAATAAAATAAATGGTAAATAAATGAATAAAACAAGAAATGAAATGAATAACCATACCAAACATGATATTGTCTGACTATATGGAAGTATAAATCCTGTCTTTAAAATGTAAATAAAATGTATATAAGGAGTATGTTTTGCAGGACTGAGGCTGGAATTCAGGCCTAGAGAACAGGCCTGACTTTCTTGGCTTCAAGTATGGTGTGATTCACCTAACCCGACAGTGCTGCCTATTTACCCCGACCTTGAGTTCAAATCCCAGGCCTGGCAGAAAAAATGGCACGAATTGCAAAACAGGGAGAAAAAGAATTGTTTGTTAAAATTTTTTAATTGTTAAATTTTTTAATTGTTTTAATATTTTTAATTTAATTTTCTTATTTGTTTTTGGCCATGCACGTGGCTTGAACTCAGATCATGATGCTCTGTCTTAGCTTCCATCACACTAGCCTTGGGTGCAGCCTCCAGAACCAAAGCCAATCCTGGAATCCTAAGACCCGATGTCTGACAGGAAAACAAAATGAAAATGACACTAAAACAAGCGATGAGCCGCACATGGTAGACAGTTTCTTGGCTTTGGTTCCTTGCATGGTGACCATCCTAGGTCTGAATGACATGGATGCCATGCCCCTGTGACCTTTCATTGCTGAAGGCTGGTGGACTGTCAGGAAAGCCATAGGCCAACCCCGCAACACAGTCCCTGAGTTCAAATCCTGGTACTGACACCTACCAATGGCAGGAGATCCCAAGAGACTCCTGCCTGTGCATAGAAATTCCGATAGAATGGTATCCAACACATGATTTAATAGTTCTTGCAGTTGTTTGGACTCAAATTAGAAAAAATAATACTAGGATGCTGATTGAACTCAATTAATGGTTACTTAGGCATGAAAAGAATAATATTCCCTCAATGGAGGCATAATAACTACCTAAGACTTGGTAGGAATGTAGCAGATGTCATTGAATACTAGATACATGGCTCTGGCACTCTGTACTAATATGTATTTATTGGTGTACTACCACCTGCCTATCCATGTATGGCTATTTTGGCCACGCCAGAGGTTTGATCACAGAGCCTGCCAAAAATTTCATCCTGGAGTAAGAAGCCAAGTGTGACACCTGTTTTCCTTTTCTGTGAGAGTGCGGAGTGTCAGGCATGATGGAGAACAAGTCTACAAATCTAAATGCTATGTGATAGGGTGTAAACAATGTAATACATGGTTAGTTGTCATCATAGTAAATAAAATAAATTGTAAAAATAAATGAATAAACCAAAAAGTACAATGAATGACCACACCAAACATAATATACACTGAACACCTGTCTGGAAGTTCAATCCTATCTTTAAAATACATGTAAGGACTAAGTTTTCCAGGGTTGGGGCCTGAATTCAGGCCTAGGGAAGAGGCCTGACTTTCTGATCTTCAAGCATAGAGAGCTTCCCCTTCCTCCACAGTGCAACAGAGTTACCCAGACCCCGAGTTCAAACCCCAGGCCTTGCAGACAAAAAATAGCATACATTCCAAGCCAGGGAGCTTCATTAGCATTTTTCATATTTTTTAAAGTTCACTTGGCCTTTATTTGATATATTTTGATTTTATAACAAGAGAGTTTTTCAAAAAGGGGTTTAAACGTTTACATTTCAGCATAGCACATTGGTGTTTCCATTTTGACCATCTGCCATGAAGACTGAGAATGAAAATGAGTACATCATTCCTCCCTAGAGGGACAGTTGATGTTATTTCTATTTAGAGTTATTTCTATAACTATAAACTCCCTGTAATTGTATTGTATGATTTTTCCTCAGTGCCTACCACAAGATACTCTAGGGGAGACCTCATACCACAAAAGGTTGGGTTTCTGAATAAATACTCACTTCTATGAGGACAGGAAGTACTTGTAAGCATTATGGAAATAAAGTGAATTTTAAAATGAGAAACGAAAACATTGGGAGTGGGATGTAGCTCAGTAGTGGAGTACTTGCTTAAAGAGCATAAGACCCTGGAAGAAAACAAAGACAAGTTTCCTAAAGCTCAGAAGGTTAGAATTTTATGATCTGTATGAACAAACTTCTTTCTTTCTTTTTTTAATTTTTTGTTGGTGGTAGGGCTTGAACTCTGGGCTTGGCTGCCCACCTTCAGCTCTTCAACTCATGGCAAGTGCTCTACAGCTTGAGCCACAGTGCCATTTCCGATTTGTTGGAGATAAGCCACAGTGCAATTTCTGGTTTAATGGAGATAAGAGTCTCATGGACTTTCCTTTCCAGGCTGGCTTTGAACCGCCATCCTCAGATCTTAGCCTCCTGAGTAGCTAGGATTATAGGCGTGAGCAACTGACGCCGAGCACATGAAAAAATTTATTAAAGATTGATTCTGAGGAATGAAACTTGGAATACACTTATAATATAAATAACTTATAATGCCATGGTTAAGGCACTAATTCAGAAGTATTTATTCATTGGCTGGTTTCTTAGTTTATTGAAAGATATATATATATATATATATATACATTTTTAATATATATACATATATATTATTAAAACATAGCTTTGAAGTGTATCTAAAAGCATATGTGCTCATGTAAATTTATACAACTGCACAAGCTTGATTTTTTATTTTCAGTTTGTTGGTACCATAAATTAGGTGGGATGTGTGTACTGTTGTTTTGTTCTCTGTTTTTGGAGGATTTTTCTCTGCTTTCTTCCCTACCCCGCTACTCCGCACTTGAATTGACCTTGCTCTTTCTTGGCTTGATTGTTCATAGCTGATTTTCTACAACTTCAGCCATACCTGTAGCCTAGCTTTTTGCCAGTTAATTGGAGATGTCGCCTCTCAGGCTTTTCTGCCTGGATTGGCTTTGAAACTTCATCTTCCAGTTCTCACCTCTTGAGTAGCTGGGATTACAGATGTGAGCCACTGGGATGCCTAGGGATGAATTCGAATTTGGTGGGTGTATTATTTCTGTTTTTCTAAGCATGGGATCATCTAATATAGAATTTCTGTGAATATCCTGGGTATGAAGTAATATATATAATACATATGCCAATCTGTATAGTTCTCATAAGATGTAATCAATTTAATACATGTTATAAGTGTAATAATAGTCAATATAAATAATGAATGAATGACTAGTGCAAAAAATAAAATAAATACACAGTCAAATAATATGCAGTAAACATAAGTATGTAGATATTAATCATTATTTCAAATGTGCATGAATATTACTTTGACAGGGCTGGGGATTGAATACAGGCCTAGGGAAAAGGACTGAATGGCTTGTCTTCAAAGACGGTGAGTTTCCCCATCCTCCATAGTGCATTAGAGTTACCCAGACTCTGAGTTCAATTTCCAGGCCTGAGAGGAAAAAAAAAAAGGCACGAATGTCAAGCTGGGGAGCTTCATTAGTATTTTTACAATTTTTTTTTCGTGGGGCTTGAGCTCTGGCCTTGGGTGCTGTCCCTGCACTCTTCAGCTGAAGGCTAGCACACAACCACTTGAGCCACAGCACCACTTCTGGTTTTCTAGTATTTTATTGGAAATAAGAGTCACATGGGCTTTACAGCTTGGGTTGGATTAAGCCTCAATCCTCAGCCTCTTGAGTAGGTAGGATTACAGGTGTGAGCCACCGGCGTCCGGCTATTTTTAATATTTTAATTTTTTTGATTGATTGATTGCCAATCACGGGGCTTGAACTTAGGTTGTGGCAACACTGCCTGAGATTCCTTCACCCTAGGCAGGGATGGTGCAGCTTCTGGACCCACAGCCGATCATGGGTTGGTATGCCTCAGGGGCTGACAGGAAAACAAAATGAAAACAGCACCTAAAAAAACCACGATCTGTGGATGGTCGGCGGTTTCTTGGTTTTCCTTCTTTGCATAGTGACCATCCCGGGTCCAAATTACACGGCTGCAACCTGTAGGTTACCTGGCACTGCTGAAGGCTGGCAGGCTGTCAGCGAAGCCATAGGCCAACCTGAACACCTAGGTCCTTAGTTTGAATCCAGGTCATGCCACTTACAAAGTGCTGGGGAGCCTAAGAAAGTATTGCCTGTCCATAGGAGCACCAGAGGAATGTGAACAATGTCATGGTTGGATGAGTAGTTCATCAATCAGTCTAGCAGAAAATTAGACCCAATAATCACAGGACACCGACTAATTTTAATTCATAATTTATTATGCACTAAAAGAATACTATTGATTAAATGGAGCCCTCACTAAAGACCTGAGAATCCATAGGAGCATAGTATATGTCATTGAATACTAAATAGACATTTCTGGCAGTATGTAAATATCTAAATTTATATTTATTTGTATACCGTCATCTGCATAGAATATTTTTGCTATTTTGGCCAAACCTGAAACTTGTTCCCAGGTCTTCGGGTCCACTTGGCACCTGCATGAGCTAGATACTGCCGTGCTAACACTCACCCCTTCAGGAATTGGGACTCCTAGTCCCTCAGTCAAGGTCCCATCATTACCAAAAGCTTCTTTCTGGTGTAAGATTCCATGTGTGACACCTGTTTTCCTTTTCTGTGCAAGTGTTGGGTGTCAGGTATGATATACATATTATGTCTGCAAAGCTACATGCTATGGAATAGATTGGAACAAATGTAATAAATGTTATAGGTGTACTCATAGTCCATAAAATTAATGCTAAATCGATCAATCAATCAATAATAATACAATATAATGAATCACTCCAACAAACACGATTTAAAATGAATATAGAGATATAACTCAAATATTTAAAATGTCTATAAATGTTATGTTTTTCAGTACTGATACTTGAATTCAGGCCTAGGGAAGAGTTGAGAAGTTCATGCATAATTCACATAGGCAATGATCTTAAGGGTGCATGAAGTGTGACAATAATAATTATATTCAGGAACTGGAGGCATTGGGAAAGATCCAAGAATCAGTAGTCACATGGAAGATAGGATTCCAACACAGCTCACAACATTTCTAACTATATACAAACAGGCCTTTATGAGCATATCAATTTCAGCTTATGAATGTGTGAATATGGTGCTCCACCCCCACCTCGGGGCTACATCTCAGGTCCTGGTATGGTCTAGCTCCTTAGTGGCTCACAGGCTGGTGTGCTCATGTGGACCCATTTGGCAGTTGGTTCTGCTAGGCCCTGAGTTCAACTTCCAGCACTGCCAAAAGGTTCATCCTGATGTGAGATGCCAAACCTTGCAGATGTTTTCCAATCCTGTGCAAGTCCTGGGTCACAGCTAGGATCTAGAAAGCATAGGCAACTCTATAGTCATGGGAATAGGTTGTCATCCATGTGAGCACAGTTATATATGTCATCCTATACTCAATGAAATACACAATACATAGATGAATTAGACACAAAATAAAAAGATTAACTACACTGAAAACAAGGTGCATACAACACCTATATGTAAATAGAGATCCTAGGTTTAAAAGAGGTGGGCTTGTCCAGTGCTGGGGCTTCAAATCAGGCCCAGTACCAGGCCTGACCTTTTAGTCTTCAAGGACAGTGAGCTTCACCTTCCCCCACAGTGCAACAGAGTTACCCAAACCTGAGTTCAAATCCCAGCTCTAGCATCAAAATGGCACAAATTCTGAGCTAGGGTTCTTCATTCATAGTTTTTTATTTTTTATTTTTTTAACCAGATCCAGGGCTTGAACTCAAGTCGTGGCAACTCTGCCTCAGCTCTGATCATCCTAGGCTGCAGACTCTGGATCCACAGCCAGTCCTCGAACCCTTGGACTCTGGGCTTTGCTGGAAAAAAAAACCTTCGAGGGGAAAAAAAGCAGAGGAAATTCCATCTGGCTCTTTTATGTTTATTTTCCTTTGCATGGTGACCATTCTGGGCCCAAACATGGCTGCCTGCAGAGTGAACATGACCTGGCATGGCTGAAGGCCTGCTGATTTTCTGTGGAGCCACAGGCTAACCAAACAGTGAAGGCCCTGAAGATGAATCCCAGTCAGCCCTGTTACGATGAGGGAATGGCTGGAGATCCTGGGACACTCGTTTCCAGACCTAGGAAGAGTCGTGGAATGCAATCAATCTCATCCTTGAATAAGTAGTTCCTGCTTGATGCGAGTAGGAAATGATAGGCAAGACTCATGGGGTATTGATTATGTTTAATGAAGAGTTGATGAAACATGACCATAATCATCACAGTCATGAAATGGAGGCATTGGGGAAGATCCAAGAATCATTAGTCACAAGGTAGATTGGATTCCATCACTGGTCGCCATCACTGTGGGGCTCATTCTCAGGTCCGGGGAATGGCCTAGCCAGTGGCTCAAAGGCTGGTGTGCTTACCTTGACCCATTCGCCTATTGGGCCTGCCAGTCCCCGAGGTCAGATCCCAGCACTGCCATTAGATGAGTCTTGATGTGAGAAGCCAATCCTTGCACCTGTTTTCTGTCCTGTGAAAGTACTGGGGCTCAGCTAGGATTCAGTATGCTGTATAGGCAACTCCATATTCACGGGAATCAGTTGCCATCCATGTCAGAACAGTTATAGCTGTCATCAAATGTAACAAAATACAAAATGCATCCATGCCTAAGACACACAATATAAAGAATAACTACACTAAATGCATGATGCATTCCACATCTCTATGTACAGAGAAATCTTATGTGTAAAGCAGGTGAGCATATGATTTTTGCCAGTACTGGGGCTTTAGTTCAGGCCCTAGTCCTAGGACCTTGTAGTCTTCAAGAATGGTGAGCTTCACCTTCCCCCACAGTGCAACAAAGTTTCCCAGACCTGAGTTGGAATGTCAGAGGTGACAGAAAAATGGTGAAAATTCTGAGCCATGGTGTGTTATTATCATCATCATCATTATTATTATTATTATTATTATTATTATTACTATTATTGCCAAGCATGGGATTTGAACTCAGTTCATGACTACTCTGCCTCAGCTTCGATCACCTCAGGTTGGTGGGCTCCCATGGGCCCGTAGCCGATCCTAGAATCCTAGGCTCTTACGTTTGCAGGAACAAATGACAGAAAATTGACAGAAAAAATGTGGCAGGATGGATTTTTTATATTTTCTTCTTTTGCACGGTGACCATCCTGGGTCTGAATTACACGGCTGCAAAGGGTACTTCACCTTGCATTGGAGAAGGCTCAGGGGCTATCAGGGAAGAAATAGGCCCATGTGGCAGCATAGGCCCTGAGCTTGAATACTGGTACTGACACCTACCAGTTGGGGGAGATCCCAAGATACTTGTTCCTGTGCATGGGAATAACAATGAAATGTTAGCAAACTCATGATTGAATGAAAAGTTTCTGCTTGTATTAATCTAGTCCAAAATTAGATGCAATGATCCTAGGAGGATGATTCATCTTAATGAATGGTTTATTAAACAAGAAAAGGATCCTATTCCTTCAACGGTGGCATAATAAATACCTAAGAGGTAGTAGCAATGTAGTTGATGTCATTGAATCCTAGGTAGATGTCTCTGGCACTCTGTACAAATATATATTTATTGGTGTTCTACCACCTGTCTATCCATGTATGGATATTTTGTTCACCCCTGTAGCTCAACCTCAGGGTCTGGAAATTCCCTGGCAGCTTCATTGGCTAGAGGTTGCCGTGTTGACACACCCATTCAGGGTCTGAATTGGGTCTGCCAGGCCCTGAGTTCAGATCCCAGCACTGGCAATAATTGGATCATGGAGAAAGAAGCTGAATGTGATACCTGTTTTCCTTTTCCCTGAGAGTCCTGGGTGTCACACATGATGGAGAACACATCTAAAAATCTAGATAATATGTGATGGGTTGTCATCAATATCATAAATGGAATATGTATCATCACAGTCAATAAAAATCTCATATCTAAAATATACTTGGAACTCAAAAAATTAAATCCCCCAACAACAAATCCTCAAAGAAACAACTGCCCAATAAAAAAGTGGGCTAACAACTTAAAGAGAATTTTCTCCGAAGAGGAAAGAAGCATGGCCAATAGACACATGAAGAAATGCTCAACCTCCCTAGCCATAAAAGAAATGCAAATCAAAACAGCATTGAGATACCACCTCACCCCAGTTAGAATGGCTAGAATCAAGAACTTTAATAACAACAGATGCTGGAGGGGATGTGGACAGAAGGGAACTTTACTGCATTGTTGATGGGAGTGTAAACTTGTTCAACCACTTTGGAAAGTATTATGGAGGTTCCTCAAAAGACTCTACATAGATCTCCCCAATGACCCAGCAATCCCACTTTTGGACATTTACCCAAATGTTTACAAACAAGACCACACTAAAGCTACCAGCACGACTATGTTTATTGCAGCACTATTTACTATAGCTAAGATATGGAACCAACCCACATGCCCCTCAGTAGATGAATGGATCAAAAAATGTGGTATATATAAACAATGGAATTCTATGCCTCCATCAGAAAGAATGACATAGCCCCATGTGTGAGGAAATGGAAAGGCTTGGAAAAAATTATACTAAGTGAAGTAAGCCTGGTCCAAAGAAATATAGGTCCCATTGTTTCCCTTATTTGCAATATCTAGAATATGTCTGAGTTAAGCAGAAAAGGTCAGATAAGGTGATGCTAGGGAAATGAGCCCTAAGATATGTACTCAAATGTTTTTTTTTTATTTCTTGGGATTGTTTCTAACACATTTATAAGATTACTTTTTGTTGCTTTGTATGTGCCTTCTGCAAAGTATAACCCCTGCTTTCACTGTATTTGATGTAGGTATAATTTGTGGAAGGGAAGGGGAAAAACAAATCGTTTAAATAGGGATAGAGGTGGACCCATTGCAACAATGAGATGTACAAGTCGTTATGTTGAAAACGAACTTTACAACTTTGGTGTGGCAGGGGCGGAGGGGGGGGCAGATCGGGGAGGATTTTGGGTGGGGGCTGGGAGGAAGATGGGAAGGGATGGGAAGGGGAAACAAAGGAGTAGGCTATAATGCTTGATAAGAAACTTACTCAGTATCTTGACCATGTAGTTCTAACCCCTCTATACATTATTTTCAAAATAAAAAAAAATGGAAACTAAATGAATAAAACAGAAATACAATAAATAACCACAACAAACCGGATATAGACTGACCATCTATACGTATGTACAAATCCTACCTTTACAATGTATATAAATAGAATGTTTCCGGGTTGGGTACTTGAATTCAGGCCTAGGGACCAGGCCTTACTTTCTTGTCTTCAAGCATGGTGAGCTTCCCCTTCATCCACAGTGCTTCAGAGTTACCCAGGCCTTAAGTTCAAATTCAAAGGTAGGAGAAACGGCGTTAATTGCAAGCCAGGGAGCTTTTTTTTTTTTTTTTTTTTTTTTTTTTTTGCTTTTTTTGGCAAACACAGTCTTGAACTCAGGTCATGGCAACCGTGCCTCAGCTTTCATCACCATAGGCTGGGGTGCAGCCCCTGGAAACACAGCCTATCCTGAGATCCTAGAATTCAGGCCTTGTGCCGGGGGAGGGGGGTAGGGAGGTGGGGGGGTGAGGGCTGGGGATGAGGGGGGATGCACAGAAAAAAATGGTGGGATGGTGTTTTTTCATTTTCTTCTTTTGCACGGTGGCCATCTCGGTCTGAGTGATCCGGCTCCAAAGGATACTTCACCTTGCATTGCTGAAGGCTTGCAGGTTACTGGGGAAGCCATAATCCCGAACAATGATTAGCCAGGCACCAGTGGCTCTCACCAGTCCTCCTTGATACTTACAAGTCTGTGATAGGACGATCATGGTCAAAGTCCCCCTAGGCAGGGAAGTCCTTGAGACCCCTGTCCAACCTCAATGCCAACAAAGTCAGAAGTAGAGCTGTGTGGCTTCAGTGGTAGAGGGCTAATCTTGAGCAAGATCAGCTCATGGACTGTGCCCAGATCCTGAGTTCAAGTTTCAGGACTGGCAACAAACAGACATAAAAAACAATCTGTGCAGCCATCTGGATAAAGCAGGTCTCCATCTTGTCCCCAACTGGATTGGACATAGTTTCCTGGTAAAGGGTATGCTGTCATCTTGACTCCATCCATTATGTCTGCATCAAAGCATTCCAGGCACACCCCCATTCTTTCATAGTTCTTTTTGACCAATGGGATACAAGAATAGTTGCCACGCCCACATTCCATGCTTCCCAGTAGCACCTGGATTCCCTCTGTTGGGTGACACCACTACCAGCAGTTGAGGAAGGTAGAGGTGGCTGAGTGGTGAGCAAGAGTCTTCATGTGACTTTGAGGTAGAGTAGGAAATTACATCCTAGTCGGTGAGTGGGAGAAGAGAGGATTTCCTACAGCCTGGGAATGTAGCCAGTCCAACTTTCCCATCCCGGCTCTCAGATGTCTGAAACAATAAGACTCAATGAGAGAACTGTGGGCAAGAAACTGCCACAAGAACACCAGCAGTATCCTCCCGACAGACCTGAAACATTCAAGAAAACAAAGAATACGAAAAAGGAAGGAATCGCCAAGACAAACACCACTGGGGAGCCAGATTGAATGGAGAGTCGGGCCAAAGGTAATGCGGACCATGGACCTCCCCTGCCTTTGGACACAGTCACAGCCTCCAGGATCCAGAGTGTCAAGGGTCCCAATACCACCAAGGATCCACAGAGGTGCTACCCGCATGTAGTGCCCACCCTGGACCACAGAAAGAAGAAACCAGGTACTCTGTGCCATCATCCAACCACTGAAGTAGGGAAAGACAGACCCACAGGATCAATGGGAGTAAGAGAGGGAGAAGATAGCCCAGTTGTATGCAGCACCAAAAATGGAGGTAGAGATCCACAAAGCACCCATACAGCGGTTGGTTTCAGCAGAAAGTGATTTACAATGTGCACTGGCCCAAGTGCAGCAGGCCACTGATGACAGAAAAAGGGATCACAAAGCTCTCACCAGCTGCCTGCAAGCTAAAGAGTTGCCCATGGCAGAGCTGGAGATAGCGGCTTCTGTGATCAGTGCTGCAAAGAAGGAGACCAAAATGTTCTTCGAACAGCTGAATGATGTCACCCTTCAGCTCTAGGAAAAGACCAGAAGCTAAGATGTCCTGGAGCAAGTGAACACAGAGTTGCAGGAGAAGCTGGAAGTGCTGTGGATACAGAGGAGCAACGTGAAGAAGAGAATATGCAAGTTCCAACAAGCGCTGGAGGGGCATGGGGTACTAAAGAGACTACTGGACAACCTGAGCTGGCTGGTGACCACAGCGAATCTGGAGAGAGAAACCTTCATGTAGGACGTGTGCATTGAGAGTTCCGCACGGAGGGAGGAGGCATGGCGGCTGACCCAATGGCTGAACCAACTGACAGAAGAGAAGGAATGAGGGTCAAGGCATGTGTTGGACCTAGGGAATGAGCTGCAGGAACTGAGAAGGAAGCTGGTAAAGCCACAGCCCCCCGCGGGACCATCTCAGGCCAAGTGGCATCTGCGAGCCCAGGCCTACAGCAAGGAGATGGAGTTGAAAAACCTGGAGGAACAACTTCACATCCAGGTCCAGGAAAGCCAGTCTCCGTCTTCAGAACATGGAGCAGCAGGAGCAACTGCTGAGACTGGAGGAGAAAGCCTAGGATCAGCACGAGATCCCTGAGACCCCACGATGAGCATGTGTGTGGGATGGACAACCGGAAGAAAAGCTGGCTCTGCTGTGGGAAGCTCTCCAAAGGGTGAGCAGTGAGAAGGAGGAGCTCGCCAGCATCCTGAACTCAGAGCAGCAGATGAAGAAACATCTGCGGGAACAGTAGGACTGCTAAGAGGAGAAGATAGGAAAATCGGTAATAGTGGTTGAGAGAGAGAGCCAAGCAGCTCAGGAGCAGCAGGAGCAGTCCCTGGGAAAGTGCAGGAGTTCAGAGCCTCCTGTGAATGGCACATCTCCTCCAATGAGCGGCTGTGCTCTGAGAAGGAGGCCCTGCAGCAGCACTTAGAGAGGCAGATCCAGCTGCTGGAGCAGCTGAAGCAAGTGAAGGACTCAGCAAACTGGAGTGACCAGGTGGTGTCCCCGAAGTGGCAGGACACTCTCAAGTGCCTGGAAGCCACCAGATCACAGGAGGAGTGCCTGCAGGCCCAGGTGAGCTTCCTGGCTTTCCCTGTGCAAGGTGAAGGCATGAGCCCTGTAGAAACAAAAGATAAGGAGGCGATTCTCTGCCCCCCGCCCCCCATCGAGATGTGACCATCACAGAGGATGGAGATGTTCCCCAGACCAAGAGTGACATGGCCCTGAGAGTTCTCTTGGAGGATGAGATCCACAGGGGGAAACTCCTGACACAAGAATGGCAGGCCAGCTGCAGTCGCCCCTTGGCCGACACAGCAGCTCAGTGCCAGACTGAGCTGGAGCCACAATGCCTCAGCCCCATGAGCTGCCACCATAGCATGTTTGGGGATGGGAAGCAGGACACATGGGCATCTGAAAAGAAAATCTGCTTTGTCCATGACCTGCCTGATGAGATGGACTTCGAGAGTCCAGGAGGTGAGTTCCCCCATTGATGCAGCCATCTGTCAGCAAACATCCGAACTATCGAGGAGTCCCTCATGGTGTGTAAAGAGCAGATGTTGGTCCTGAATGAGCTGTGTTGGGACAAAGCCCAGTGCATGCACTCGCTGTCCTAGGAGATGCTGGAGAAGAGGAAAGTGCTGTGGGAGCTGCTGTCACTCCTCGCAAGGGAAAGCACAGACAGCAATCTCCAGATGCCAGCACAAGCTGAGCCCCCCACCACCAACACTGCTTCAGAGGCCACAGGGCCTGTGGTGGGTGAAATGAGGGAGGAGCAGAAAGGTTATGAAGAATTGCAACTTAAACACAGCATGGAAACTGCCAGAGGAGAGGAAAGAGTTCCCGACCCCTTAGCGGACTCCCCTAAGGACCATGTCCTGCCCCAGATGCCCCACATCTAGATCAGCCCACAGCTCCCAGGCTCAGGGGAGGAGTGCTCCCTCACTTTCTCCTATAGACTGATGCAGATAATGACTCTCTATGTGACATACTGACTCTCAAAAGCCTTGGCAGCCACCAGAAGTAGGTGGCCAAGTGGCTTTCTCTCAGGCCTCCATCTGCCAGGAAACAGGAAGGATAAACTGGGGGTAGGTAGGGCAGAGGCTGCAGGGAGTTGGCCCAAACTCAAGGGACATTTAATGGCCCATTGGTGGCCAGGAAAGAGACCCATGTTATGCTTATCACAAAGAATAAATTGTTTTCAAACCAAAAAAAAAGGCCTAAAAACAAAGATTTGTTCTTCCAGCCTTGGGGCTTGAACCCATGCCTATCCACTGTCCCTGAGCTCTTTTTGATCAAGGCTAGTCCCACCTCCCCTTCCACTTTCTCTGTGTGGAATAGAACCCAGGGCTTCAGGCATGCTAGGTGAACACTCTACCACTAAGCCACATTCTCAGCTAGGATGATTCTCCCCCCTCCCAAACCCATATGGCCATTCCTCAGATAAATAGATAGTAAGGGCTAAGATGAATATGAATCACAAGCCTGGTTCACACCAAAATATTCCTCCGCCCCCTCTTCCCACACTCTTAGTTGAAGTTTCTCTTCTACCATTGAGGGATGAGAGAGAGAGAGGGGAGTCCCAAGAGAGTACCAACAACAGTGGCCCCCTGAGTCCCACATCCTCCCCCACACAAGTAGTCCTTCAGATTCCAATCTTATCTGACTCAATGTGAAGTCTACACTGTCTCCCCACCACTGCAAGGCTCAGGAAGAAATCAAGGTCAGCCATGGCCTCAGCCTACACCCAAGGTGGAAGCTTCTAGTCCCAGACCTACTCCCACCTCTGACTGCCCCTAGTTAGGCCACACCCACCACTCACCACTATGTTGGTGGTGATGACCTCATGGATGGATTCCAGGAAGAAGGACTATGGCAAAAATCAGAAGCAGCCAGGTGAGCAGGGCAGAAGGAGGTGGGAAGATTGCTCTGGGATCTTCCTTGGAGCCCTCCCATCCAGCCTGACCAATGCTGACCCAAAGCACGGACAAGGCCAGGGGGTGAGACGAGATGGAGGAGCACAAGAATAAAGGAGGTACTTCTTTGTCTTAGAGGACTTGATTAATTCCAATTATAACTAATTCCAATTATATTTGGCCCATGCCAATCCCAAAGACAGCATGCATTACCTCTCCTTGTTGTTGTTGGGTGTGAGCACTGTCCTTGAGCTCTTTTTCTCAAGGCTGTCACTCTACCACTTGAGCCACAATGGCACTTTTTTTTCTGATGGTTCATCAATAAGAGTCTCATACACTGTCCTGCCCAGACTGGCTTGGCACCATGATCCTCCAGATCTCAACTTCCTGAGTAACTAGAATGACAGGCATGAGCCACCAGTGCCCAGAATGTGATGCCTTTTGAAGGAATCTTGGCTAGTCTGTAAAGGAGCCCCAAAGGGCCTGGATAGACCATAACCCAATCAAGGCACTGTGATGGGGGAAGGTTGACCTTCTGGCCATTCTGTTCCCCCAAAATTGAAGTTGCCAAGTGATGTTGTGTGCACCAAACACCTAGGCCAGCAGCCACCAGGCTTATTGTGGAAAAAGTAGAAAATATCCAAAGACTGCAGTGTAGAAATCTCTGATTTTGCATGCATGTGGTGTGTGCATGTGTGTGTGTGTGTGTGTGTGTGTGTGTGTGAACTCAGGGCCTAGGTTCTATCCCTGAGTTTTCTTGCTCAAGTCTAGTGCTTTGCCACTTGAGCCACAGCCCCACTTGCTTTTGGTTGGTTAATTGTAGGTAAGAGTCTCAAGGACTTTCCTCTCCAGGGTGGCTTTGAATCATAATTGGGGCCCCCAGGGAAGCAAGAGTAAACACAACTCCCAAGTACTATCCCTATGGTGGGCTACTCCTGCCCCCTTGTGGCTACACAAGGAACATGCGGCCCCATGCCATTATCCTCTAGAGTTCAATTTGGGGAAGTGACCAGAGCCATGCTGACTTTTGCTCACCCTGATTGCTGATGCCAGAGCAGGTCTGTTCAACACGAGGCCAAGAAAGCTCCAGGAAGCCCAGCTTTCCAGGGACACAAGGGAGAGGTCAGCTCCAGGTTGACTAAGAACCTTTGCCCAGGGATACCCCAACTTGTCCTTACTTATCACCATAAGACCTGTGAAAGAAAAACCCCCAAAAAACAAAATTGGATCTGTGCCTCCATGTAGTAGAGCTCTAGCTTTGAACCAAAGAGCTCAGAGACAGGGCTCCCAAGCTTTCAATTCAAGACCCCCAGCTGACCTTCCCCCATAAAACACAGGCTGTCTAAATGTGAACTAGTAGGATTTGTGCAGTGTTTCTGAAGAATGGTTATACTGAAGAAAGCACCTTAATTCTAATGACAGCTGAACTTGTGACATACAGCTATGTGCTGAGTCCTTCACAGAGTGCTATTTGCTGGGTCCTTCCCACATGGGGGTTTTGTGCTGAGTCCTCAAAAAGGTGCTGTTTGGTAAGTCATCCCAAAGGGTGCTATGTGCTGAGTCCTTGAGAAGAGTGGGCTGTCCTGGGTTTTTCAATGGGTGCTGTATGCTGAGTCAATTACACAACATATTGTATGCTGAATCCTTCAAAGGGTGTGGTGTGCTAATGCATCCCAAAGAGTCCTGCTATTTGCTGAGCCCTTGCGAAGAGAGGGATGAGGTGTTTTTTGAGTGCCATATGCCGAGTGAGTCCTTTACACAAGGTGCTCTGGACTGTCCTTCAAAGGTTGCTGTGTGCTGACTGCTTCCACAGTGTGGTATGTGTTGAGTCCTTCAAAATTGTTCTGTGTGCTGAGTTTTTTGAAGGATGCTGTGCACTGGGTGTTTTACACAGTGTGCTTCAACACAGGGTGTGATGAGTCCCTGGGAAAGAGTGCTATGTGCTGAGTTTTTGAAAGCATGACATGCACTGAGTCCTTTAAACTGGGAGCTATGGACTCCCTCCTTCAAAGGGTGGTGTGTGCTGAGTACTCTACCCAGCATACTACATGGTGAGTCCTTCAAAGGGAGCTGTGTGCTGAGTCATTTACACAGGGTGCTTTGTGCTGATTTTGGAAGAGTGCTTTGTGCTGAGACATTCCAAACGGTGCTATGTTCTGAGTTCTTGAGAGATGGTTATCCCCAACACACACACACAAACACAAACACACATACACACACGAGTGTCACCATGCACCTGCTTGGTGTGTGGAGTGGAGGGGGATGGAGGAGAGTCTCCTCCAGCGGTGGGGCTGAGGGGAGATTCGATCCCTGGACCAGTACTGGGGGTGGGGGGTTGGTGCTGAGCTGAGGTAAGGCTGCAATTGCCATGGTCTAGAAGCCTCAGGGCCCAGTCAGGGCTGCAATTGTGGCCAGGGTTGGGGGCGGGCCCAGGGGAGAAGGGGGCGGGGCCCAGGAGCACACTTTGGTGGCAGCAAAGGCCAGGAGCCCATGGGGGCAGGGGTGTGTGTGCAGCAGGGGCAGGGTGGCCCAGGAGAGGAGTGTGGGGCCCAGAGAGAGCTGGGAGAAGAGTGAGCACAAGCACTAGCACCCATGGAAACGGCTTCAGTGGCTGGCGGCTGCTCTGATCATAGTGTGGGTCCTGGGTGGGAGCGCAGAGCATGCAGAGCCTGCATGGCAGGCCCATCGCCACATGCAGCCCCTCGGAGGCGCCCAGCCATGGTGGCCCTGAGTCTGAGGTCCCGGTGCAGGGAGCACCGCAGAGGCAGTGGCTGCAGAGGTGGGAGCCACAGGTTAGGAGGCCGCTGAGGCTTCGGTGGTGGCTGAGGAGGAGCAGAGGCTGTGCGCAACTCCACCACGTGCCCATGCTGCTTTTCAAACATGGCGCTGCTGGCTCGGACCCAAGGAGCCTCTAGCAGTCATCTGGCGGAGCTGTTGTGCCCACAGACTCCGGGCGCGCACCCGGAGTCTCAGCCTACAGCTTCTCCCAGCAGTTCACGTGAGTTGCCGACCTGCGCTCCCGCACTCCATGACCTCCCCCCCTAAACCCCGTCCCTCACTCTACCCTTCCTCCCCACCCTCGCGAACCCCGACCTTTGCCTCTTGCCTCCCCCTTCCTTTCTGCCTGCACCTCCTCCTGTGCCCCACAGTCTGTCCTGGCTGTGCCACAAATGCACCCCAGGGGTGGGGGGTGGAGGTGGGTGTCCACCCGGGGATCCCACCCTCATCCCTAGTGGCCAGTGTTCCAGGAAATGGGGAGCTGCAGGGATGGGGAGGTGGGGGTAAAACAGAGCCCCTGGCCTGGAGCAGTGGGAGCCACACAGCTGTGCATCTGCACCCTTCCTCTCCCTGGTGGGTACCTGGTGGCTTTAGTCAGAGGTGGGGAGCTGCACCTCCACTCCTGCCTTCTCGGTTCTTTTCCCTTTTGCTGGGCAGGGGGGTGTTGAATGCAGAAGATAGACCCCGTTGTTGTGTGAGCCCTGTCTTCTGTGCTCAGTCACCCTTTCACCTGAGGACATTCCCAGAAGAGCCCACTAGAGAGGTGAGGGCACTGGGGTCAGATAGAAGGTGGGTATTTGGGAGGGAAACACACCCCCTCTGACACACATACAACCGGCCTGCACCCCCAAACCCAGCATTCAACAGTTCTGATTGGGTGATGACATTTCCCAGTTCTGCCAGCTTCTTCTAGTGATCCCAGTCCATCCATGAAAGAATGGTTTTGGATGCTGGTGACAAAGTCTGACGTGTAGGGTTACATTTGGTTTGTGTTTTGATGAGTTGGGTTTTCCCTTGGTATAAGAAGGTGGCTGCATGAGGAGGCTACAATGCTTGATAAGAAATGTACTCCTTATCTTGCCCATGTAATTGTAACCCCTCTGTACAGTATTTTCACAATAAAAAAAGAAAGAAAGAAAACAGCTGACAAAAAAAAAAAAAGGTTGGGTATAGCCGGGCGCTGCCAGTGGCTCATAACTGTCATCCTAGCTACTCAGGAGGCTGAGATCTTAGGATCACGGTTCAAAGCCAGCTTGGGCAGGAAAGTCTGTGAGACATTATCTCCAATGAACCACCAGAAAATTGGATGTGGTGCTGTGGCTCCAGTAGTAGTGTGCACACCTTCATCTGAAGAGCTGAGACTCTGCTGGCAGGCTCAAAGTTCAAACCCCATAACCTACAACCAAATAAAAGGTAGCTGAATTTTCTGCATAACAGTGTGTACAGTAGAAATGCCATGATGTGTTGTGAACCATTCCAGACATGTGAGAGGCTCTGAGTTTTGTCTACAGTTGGTCTGATGATGGTAGTGCCATCATCTCTGGGGTGGAATATTCAGGGTGCTCAGGGACTGCTGAGGCTTTGGGCTACCACTGTCTGTGTATCTGTGTGTTCATGTGTCTTTTGTCTGTGTGTGTCTGTGTCTGTGTGTTTGGATGTAGAAGACCTGGGCCTTGAACTCAGGGTCTAGGTGAAGTTCCTATGCTTCTGTGCTCAAAGCTAGTGCTCTAACAATTGAGCTGCAGCTCCATTTCTGGCTATTTGGTGGTTCATTTGAGATAAGAGCCTCACAGACATTTCTGTGCTGGCTGGCTTTGACCTCAGCCTCCTGAGTAGCTAGGATGAAAGGAACAGTGACATATTTGTGTGTGTGTGTGTGTTTTCCTCATCTTTCTCTGTCCCCTTCCTGGGTGCCTGTCTGCCTCTTTCTGACCTCGGATGGTGCCCCTCCTCCACACCGACCTTGCCTCCTATCTGGGTCTACAATGAGTCCTAAATTGCCAGAGACTTGAGTTCAAGTTTTTCTTGGGGGCTCAAGTCCAGCTGTCCAAATCTTTGGCCGCCTGCAGGGAATTCGGGGTCAACCGGGCCAGCTGCAATAGTCTTCCTGTCTCTGGGTGGGGAACTCAGACATGGATGTTCTGCACTTTTCCTCAGCTAGACCTCTGGCTGCATGTCCCTCTCAGCAGGCTGGCTTTGGAGTGGGGGCAGGGGGTTGCCGGTGGCTCTGGCCAACTCCAGATTGATAGCGGACTGAAGGCCGCCCAAGCAAGGAGGATTCCGGGCTGCATTGGACGTGAGGCCAAGGTGGCTTGGAAGTGTCTGTTGGTGTCTAGGAAATGTCAACATACTTTATTGCAGGCAAGTCTATCTTCTAGTCCCTGCTGGGCCTTTCCAATCCTTCTAGAGAATTATGGATGCCCAGAATACAGAGGCACAGACTTTAGATTCCAGGGCCAGGGAATTCGAGGAGGAGAGACTGGTATGGCCAATACCTCAATGTTCTGGGGCATTAGCCTTGACCTGGGTATGCCCCCCTTGTGTACATTCACTTCTTAACCCAGAGCTGGCCAGAAACAGGCCACTTGTGGTGGTGCTGTAGAAGTGGCAGGAGTGGAATTGATATCTAGGATGACCAAAATCTCCATTGATGGCCTGAGGGAGGGGCGGGGGGAAGGTGTCTTTAAAAAAAAACCTCTTAGAGCTGGAACTCAGGGCCTAAGCACTGAGCTTCCTTTGCTCAAATCTAACACTCTACCACTTGAACCACAGCTCACATTTCATCTTTTTCAGTAGTTTAGTGGAGATAAGTGTATCATGAATTTCCTGCCTGGGCTGGCTTCAAGCTGCCATCTTAAGAGCTCAGCCTCTTGAGTAGCTAGGATTGCTGGTATGAGCCACTGGCACCTGCTAAGGATGTTTGTATGTGTGTGTGTGTGTGTGTGTGTGGGTGTGTGTGTGTGTGTGTGTGTGTGTGTGTGTGTGTTTGTGTGCGCGTGTGTTTACCAGGGCTTGAACTCAGATCCTTGGTGGTATCCTTTTTCTTGTTTGCTCAAGGCTCTTGCTCTACCACTTGCACTACAGTAGCTCTGCTTCCCAGCTTTTTGGTCATTCATTGGAGATAACAGTCTGCCAGGGCTTGAACTCAGAGTCTGGGAATGTTCCTGAGTTTCTTTTGGTCAAAGCTAGCACTCTTATCACTTAAGCCACAGTGCCACTTTTGGCTTTTTCTGTTTCTGTGATACTGAGGAATCAAACCCAAGGCTTCCTGCGTGCTAGGTAAGCACTCTACCACTAAGCCACATTCACAGCCCAAGGCTCACTTCTGACAGGAACTATGAGGGTGGTATTTATTGGCTTACCCCTTTTGGTGCAGAAATAGCTGGCTATTTCATATCTTTGCCAAGATTTGGGACCAGCCTGTGACTCGACAATGAGGAATGGTGAATGAGGGATAGCCACCAGCCTCCAGAGGAGTAGGCTCACATATCCTACAGAGGGATAGAGAATATGGAGCCAGAACTTTTTTTTTTTAATTTTATATTATTTTATTTGAGAACATACTGTACAAAGGGGTTACAATTACATGGGCAGGATAATGCATACATTTCTTACCAAGCATTGCAGCCTCCTCTTTTGTTTACCCTTCACCTCCCGTCCCAGCCTCCCCCCTCCCCCCACCCAATCATACCCCCCTCCCCCCCAACACCGACATTGTAAAGCTGGTTTTGACATGACATTTTGTACTTCTCATTGTTGCAACAGGTCCACCTGAATCCTTAAACGACTTGTTTGTCCCCATCTCCTCCACATGTTATACTGACATCAAATAAAGTGAAAGCGGGGGTTACACTGTGGGGGAGGGACATACAAAGCAACAAAGAAATAATCTTATAAATGCATTAGAAACACATGCATGAAAGAAACGAAAACATTAAAATACATATTTAAGGGTTCGTTTTCCTAACATCATATTATCAGACCTTTTCCGCTTGAACTCCTACAGCGTAGGAACTGTGGTCTCCCTGGAGGCAGTGGCTGGTTGCTAGGTGTCCTGATGGGACATCTCAGCCAGAACATAAGGCACTTGTTGCACAGCCCAGGCAATGCCGGCGGGGCTTCAGTTATTAAATGGCAGAGAAGGATGCTTTGTTCAAACTGCTGGCTCAGACTTAGGATTCTCTGAGGACTTGCCCAAGTTGGGGGGATGGACATGGGCAACCTGCTGAATGCCCATCATCCATACATCATCCATCCATACACAGAGACATGGAGGTATTTCCTCCTTTTTTGGGGGGGAGCTTGAGGCAGGTCCAGGGTTGTACTATGAACCTAAGCCTGTCCTTGAGCTCCTTTTGCTCAAGGATAGCACTCTGCCCTTGAGCCACAGCCCCACTCATGGTTTTTTTCCCCCTGTGATCTCTTAGAAAGAAGAGTGTTGTGGACTTTCCTGCCCCAGATGAATTCAAATTGGCATTCTCTACATCTCAGCCTCAGGAGGAGTTAGGGTTATAGGCAGGAGCCACTGACACCTGGCTTTCTTTTCTTCTTGTTGTTCTCTTTTTTAATCGTGACAATCTGAAATCTTCACGGTGTCATTCAAATGGTTTGCATTCAAAGTAATCTACCCAGGCATAGAATTCAAATGTTATAACTACCACCCACAAATGGAGGGAGATCTTGATGAACTAATTCCTGTTCATGTGAATGCTAATGGAATGTTTAAAAAGTAATAATTAAATTTGCAGTTAATTCATGATTCTATTTTATAGTGCCACACAAAAATTACTGGATTTATATTTTCATTCTAGCACCATGGTATAATTAAGGATATTGACTAATTTTTAATTAATGCTTTTATAAATATTCAACCATGATACTTCATTAAATGGAGTCATAATTTAGTAACTAATAATTGGTAAGAACATATATATAATTTAATAATATCCTCACATTCTCTCTTTGTATATGTGTGTATATATATATACATATATATGCAGGTATATATGTATGTATATATAATATACATATATATGTATATAATATGAATCTACACATCTATCTATTGGGCACTACTGTGGCTTGATTACAGGTCCTCAGAATTTCCTGGATGCTCAATTTGCCAGAGGCTGGTGTGCTAATACTGACTCCATTTATGGATTGGGCATTGTAGGTAAGTTGAAATCCCAGCATGGCTAAAAATTTATTTGTGGAGTAAGAAGCCAATTTGATACATTTTTTTCCTTCTCTGTGAAAATCCTGGGTCAATACAATGTATAATCCATATGCAAATATATCCTAGGTGATAGATATAATAAAGGAAATGTTATATGTGCAATAATAATAAATAAATAAGGGTAATAAATGTCATATGCAGTAGAACCCATATATGTAAATAGATCTCATATATATGAAGATTATGTTTTCCAGTGCTGGGGCTTCAATTCAGGCCCTGGGAACTGGTCTGAATTTCTTTTTTCTTTTTTTCTTTCTTTCTTTCTTTCTTTTTTTTTTTTTTTTTTGCCAGTCATGGTGCCTGAAATCTGGGCCTGGGCACTGTCCCTCAGCTCTTCAGCTCAAGGTGAATGCTCTACCACTTGAACCACTTCTAGCTTTTTCTGCTTATGTGGTGCTGAGGAATTGAACCAAGGGCCTCATGCATGCAAGGCAAGCACTCTACCACTGAGCCACCTTCCCAGCCCCATGAATTTCTTGTCTTCAAGGACGGTGAGATTTCCCCTTCACACACAGTGTCTCAGAGTTACCCAGACCCTGAGTTCAAATCCCAGGCCTGATAGAAAAATGGTGCAATTTCCTAGCCAGGGTCTCATTGTTATTATTACTTTTTTTTGGCCTAGCACAGGGCTTGAACTCAGGTCTTCGCATCTCTGCCACAGCTGATCATTGGATCCTACCACCCTACTTCAAATTTCGGAGCTGGCAAAAAAATATAAATAAATAAAAAGGAGAAGGATAAAACTGAGAAGTTCAAGAAGGTGGTTTTACTTTTTTTTCCTTTGTATTGTGACAATCCTGGGTCTAAATGACAAGCCCCAGAATGTGTACATGACATTGCATTGCTAATGTTTCGTGGGCTATTAGGGAAGCCTTAGCTGAAACCAGCAACTTAGGCCTGGAGGAATCTTAGAACTGCCACTAATGAATGGTGGGAGGTTCTAAGAAACGCATTCTGATATACATTCGTACAAATGGAATGTTATAAAAGTAACATTTAAATTAGTAGTTAGTGTATGATTATATTCTAAAATTGTACACAACAATTATTCTACATTGACTAATTTTCAATTAATGTTTTATTATGTATTCAATCATGATACTTAAAAAAGGAAGGAATAATTTAATTGCCAAGAATTGGTAGTAATATCATATATGCAGTTTCACAATATACAGATATCTCTTGTTTTATACATATACATCTATCTATCTATTTATCTACCTATCATCTATCTATCTATCTATCTATCTATCTATCTATCTATCTATCTATCTATCTATCTATCTATCTATCTATCTATCTATCCATCTATCTATCTATCTATCTATCTCTATCTACCAATCTACACATTTATCTGTTTATACACTTGTCACTCCTGGGTCTCAGTGTTAGAGTGCTCACCGAGTATGTGCAAAGTCCTGGGTTCCATTCCTCACTACCACTTGCACAGAAAAATCCAGGAGTCATGCTGTTACTCAAGCAGTAGAGTACTAGCTTTGAGCATAAATGTTTAGGGACTGTGTCTGGACACTTACTCAAGCTGCGGAACTAGCACCAAAACAAAACGATAGAATGTTCTGACTACGAAGATATAAGGATAGGACTGCAAATACATCATCGTAGAGCAAGCTAGGAGTCTGGTGCTGAGAGCTGCCATCTAACCTGACTTAGCCAGAGGTAAATTGCTTGCAAACCAGCTACACAGAACCAGATGCTTGTGGCTCGAACAACCCAGTCATCCAAGATACTGGGGGGCCGAGATCAGACACTGGTAGTTTTAAAATCCAGCCCTGACAGGAAGTCTGCAAAACTCTGAGCTGTGGCTCAAAGTGGTAGAGCTCTAGCCTTGAGCAAATGATCTTAGGACAGTACCCCCAAACTTTCAGTGGAATCTCCATGGCTGAGTCCCCGCCCCCTCCAAAAAAATCCACCCCTCTAAATCATTAGATGTGATCTTTGTGTAGTTTTTTGACACTGATGAAAGCACCCTAATTCTAATGACAGAGTGTGGGATACAGCTATGTCATGAGTCTTATATGAGGAATGGTGTACATTCTTGCATTCTTGCATTTGGTCCTTGTAAGAGCTCCACAGATTATTGTGCATATGAGAACCTTGAGGCTCAGATATGTCCCCATGTCAGGGCCAAAATGATGTATGTACTGAACTCTAGTGAGTTTTCTCCTGCAGACAATTTTTTTGGTTTAATTTTCTTGGTCATGAACCTTGAACTCAGGGCCTATCCACTGACTCTTCACTGTTGGGCTCATGGTTAGCACCCTACCAAGGGCACCCAAGGACACCTGTACAAAAGTGTTACAGTCTAGGCATCTGTGGCTGATATCTGTCATCCTGCCTACTTTGACACATTTTTTTTCCTTCTCTGTAAAAATCCTGGGTCTCAGTATGAAGTATAATCCATATGCAAATATATCCATGTGATAAGATGCAATAAATGAAATAAATGTTATATATGTAATAATACAAAATAAAATAAATAATGAATAAATAAGGGTAATAAATGTCATATGCAGTAAGCCCATGTATGTAAAAAGATCACATATATGAATATTAATTTTTTCAGTGTTGGTGCTTAAGTTCAGGCCTGGAAACTGGTCTGAAATTCTTGTCTTCAACAACAGTGAGCTTCCACTCTTCTGCAGCGTCACAGAGTTACCCAGACCCTGAGTTCAAATCCCAGGCCTGCCAGAAAAATGGAGCAAATTCCAAGTCACAGCCTTAATTTATTTTGTCCAGGCCCCGGGCTTGAACTCAGCTTGTGGCAATTCTGCCTCAGCTTTGATCACCCTAGATTGGGGTGCAGCCAATGGACCCACAGCACATCCTGAGATCCTAGGACCCGAGTTCAAATCTCGGGACTGATAAAAAAAAGGAGAAGGTCAGGGAAGGTGGCTCAGTAGTAGAGTGCTTGCCTTGAATGCATAAGGCCCTGGGCTTGATTCCTCAACACCACATAAGCAGAAAAAGCTGTAAGTGGTGCTATTGCTCGTGGTAGAACACTATTCTTGAGTGAATAATTGAGGAACAGTGTCCAGACCCACATTTCTAGCCCCACAACCAACAAAAAATAAAAAAAAAAAAGAAAGAGGGGGGGGGGAAAGAAGAATAAGGCTAAAACTGGGAAGTTCCAGAAGGCGGTTTTACTTTGTTTTTTCCTTTGCATTGTGACCATCCTGGGTCTAAATGAAAGGGCCCGGAAAGAGTATGTGAGCTTACACTGCTGAAGTTTGGTGGGCTATCAGGCAAGCCATAGCCAAAACCAGCAACGTATGCCCAGGGTTCAAATTCCGGGACCGCCAACTACAAATGGCGGGAGAGCCTAAGAATCGCATTCTGACATACTTCCATATTAATGGAATGTTGTAAAAGTAACAATTACATTAGTAGCTAGTATATGATTATATTTTAAAATTGTAAACAATAATCATAGTACATTGACTATTTTTCAATTAATACTTTATTATATTTTCAACAATGAGAAATAAAGGAAAGAATAATTTAATTATGGATAATTGGTAGTAATATAGTATATGTAATTTAATAATATACATATCTTTCTTATTTTATACATATAGGTATATATATAAGCTATGTATATATCTATTTCTACACTTGTCACTCCTGGGGCTCAGTGATAGAGTGCTTGCCTAGTATGTATGATGCCCTGGGTTCGTTTCCACACTATCTCATGCACAGAAAAAGCCAGAAGTGGTGCTATTACTCAAGCACCAAATAAAAGTTAGAATGTTCTAACTGCAACTATACAAGAACAGGACTTTAAATACTTCATGACAGAGCAAGCTGGGAATCTGAATATGACGGCTGCCATCTATCCAGACAGCCAGAGGTTAACAGCTGCAAACCAACTCCATCCAACCAGATGCTGCTGGCTCATCTCTAGCTGCTCAGGGGATGAGATCTGACACTGGTGGGTTGAAAACTCAGCCCTGGCAGGAAGTCTGTGAGACTCTGAGCTGTGGCTGAAAGTGGTAGAGCTCTAGCCTTGAGGAAAAGATCTTAGGACAGTACCCACAACCTATGAGTGCAATCCCTGGGTCTGATGATCCTTCCTCCCCTTCCCGCCCCCCACCCCCCGACTAACGACCCATCTAAACTATTAGATGTGAACTTGTGTGGTTCGTGACATGTTTCTGAAGGAATGGTGATACTGATGAAAGCATCCTAATTCTAATGACAGCTTGTGGGATACAGCTATATGAAGAGTCCTTCCTGGGGTGCTAGGTCCTTCACGGAGTGCTGTGTGCTGAGTCGTTCACTGGGTGCTATGTGCTGACTCCTTCACGGGGTGTATTCTTTCATCTGATCCTTGTTAGAGCTCCACAAGTAAGATGATTGTGCAGGTGAGAAAATTGAGGCACAGATATTTCCTAAGGCAGTTCCAAATTTATGAATGTATTGAACTCTATTGACTTGTCTTCTGCAGACAATTGTTTTGGTTTAGTTTTCTCCATCATGAACCTTGAACTCAGAGCCTAGACTCTGATTTTCCTCTTATGCTCATGGGTAGTACTCTACCACGTGGAGCCAAGGACCCCCTTGTAGCAAAGTGTCATGTGTTAGGTGTCTTTACTTGAGTTCTATCATTCTGCCTTCTCAAGAAGCTGAGGATCTGGGTTCAAAATTATCCCCCACAAAAGGTCCCATGACACTATCATCTCCTATTCACCACTTAAAAACTTGAAGTGGAAGCTGGGTGCTGGTGACTCATGCCTGTCATGCTAGCTACTTACTCAGCAGGCTGAGAGCTCAGGATCATGGTCCAAAGCCAGCCTGAGCAGGAGATTCCTTGAGATGTTATCTCCAATGAACCACCAGAAAACCTGAATGGGCTCTGTAGCTCAAGTGGTAGAGCTCTCCACTTGAGCTGAAGAGCTGAGTGACAGCACCCAGGCCCAGACTTCAACTCCTCCAACTTACAAGAAAAGAAAGAAAGAAACCTGAAGTGCAGTGCTGGGAATGGTTCTTAGGGGTAGAGTGCTTTGCATGTGTGAAACCCTGGCTTTGAATTCTCAGTGGCACCTCACTAGAAAAAAAGTCTAAAGTGGTTCTGTGGCTCAAGTGGTAGAGTGCTATCCTTGTACGGGAGAAACTCAAGTACAGTGCTGAGGTCCTGAGTTCAAACTCCAGGACTGGTATATGCACACAAATTACCTCCCCCTCCCCCAGATACCAGAAGTGAAACTGTGACATCAAAGGGTAAAGCACTGGGAAATAGGCCCTGAGAGGAGACTTGAGCTGGTACAGCTTCTTTCCAGGCTTTGCCTTTGTTTTGGGGATTTTAGAAAAAAAACTTTTTTTTTTTTTTTTTTTTTTTTTTTTTTGTCAGTCGTGGGGCCTGAACTCTGGGCCTAGGCGCTATCCCTCAGCTCTTCAGTTCAAGGCTAGTGCTCTACCACTCGAGCCACAGCAACACTTCTGGCTTTTTTCTTTTTCTTTATGTGGTGCTGAGGAATCAAACCCAGGGCCTCATGGGTGCAAGGCAAGCACTCTACAACTGAGCCACCTCACCAGCCCAGAAAAAAAAACTTTAAACAAGGTAAACTAGACCTTGGCTCCAACCAGCCCTGTTCCTGGAATGGAAAGAATGCCTCTAGGTCCCCCTCTCCTTAACAACCTAACTCACCTTGATTGTTGAGTGAAAGACTGACCCATAAAACAGATGGTTGTAATCTGACTCCAACTACTGGACACCACCTGCTTATGGTGGTAAACCCTGCCTTTCACACATGCTTACAGTAAACTCTGCCTATTAGCCACCTGTGTGTGGTCTGGTATGACCATGCAATCCTTTTGTTTGGTATGATCCCATTGGTCACCTGTGCATGACCAGGCTCGACCTCATGGATTTTGCCTTTAAAAAGCAAAGAATGGGGGCTGCTCAGGGTGGCAGTATCAGATCCTGAGCCTGTGCTGTGGCCATGGCCAGTCAGTGTAGAAAACTTCTCAATACAGTTGCTTCTTTATTAACAACTTAGTTGCGGTGGGATCTGTCACTCCAGATGACTAGGTGGGTTTGCCTGCCTGAGTAGGGGACTTCCTATTACACATTGAGCTTCTGTTCTGAGCTCATGGTCAGTACTCAGGCCCTGTGTTCAACCTGTAAACCTATCCACCCAAGGACCAACTAGGAGAGGTCAAAGGTTTCCAAACCTGATGAGCTCCACCAGCCCTACATAACGGAACATTGTGATTTGGCAAATGTGCTTAGATGTGATTTTGCAAATGTGCTTAGATGTAGCAAGCTTCCAAAAACCGAGGTAGGCACCGTTGCCAATAATGAATCACTACATTAGGTTCAGCTCCCTAGTTGTCTGCCAGAAGGAATCTTGAATTAATTGTAGCAGTTTGTTTCAACACTGGAACACAGTCTAACAAAGACAGGATAAGTGCAGGGAACATGGCCTGCCACGGGAGGTGGCACAAATGAAGGCTTCCTGTCAAAACAGAGAACTGGGGAGAGAGATATCTTGGGGTCCAAATGGCTTTTTCTCCTGGTCTTCAGAGCCTGCCCACACTCACCATCACTAGTTGGCCTGGATAGAGTTGTTACAGAGCTGTACAGGAGTTAGACCTTTTGTCTGCCTGTTCCAACAATGAGGCAGACTTCCTCCAGCAACCTGGGTGTGGAGAAACCCTCAGGCTACACTGTGAACAGGGAGGGGTGTCCTGGAACATGCACTGTCTTGAAAGCATCCTCTGGGCTATGAAATCATTCTATGCAAAGCAAATTTCCTAGCTGGGTGCCTTTCTTCACAGCGACTCTGGATGTTCACCAATAGAAATACATTCACACATACACAGACACAAGGAGTTACTGGCTGTATTTTTTTGGGGGGGGTCAGGTCCTGTGGTTTGAACTGTGAGCTTAGACATTGTCCCTGAGCTCCTTTTGCACAAGGAAGCACTTTATTGTGCCTTAAACCATGATACATCATTAAATGAAGGCATAATTTAATGTCAAATAATTATTAGTAATATATTACATGTAATTTAATGATATATAGACATCTCACATTCTATATAAATATATTTATATATTTAAATATCCACTGGAATATACATATACATCTCTTTCTCTCTCCCTCTCTATGCCTATATATGTATTTGCAGCAATTATGCATCTATCTATTTATATATTGGCCACTCCTGGAGGTTAAACTTAGGTCCTGGGAACTCCCTGGCAGTGAATTTGTTTGAGGCTGCTGTGCTTACATTGATCCCTTGATGAATTGGCATTCCAGGCCCTGAGTTCAAATCCCAGCAGTGCCAAAGACAAAAGGTGGGGTAAGAAACCAATGTTCACCTGTTCTGCTGTCTGTGAAAATATGGTTTCCTAAGTACAATATGTAATACCTATGCAAATACATATATATGATGTATATTATAAATGTATATAAATATAATATTGCCATTCCTGGGTCTAGAATTCATGCCCAAGGAAATGCTCTTGACTTTCTTTTATTCAAGGAGGGTGAGCTTCCACTTCACCCACAGCAAAATAGAGTTACCCAGGCCCTGATTTCAAATCCCAGGTATGGCAGATAAAATGTCCCAAATTCCAAGCTAGGACCTTAACTTTTTTTGGGGGGGGAGCAGGCACGGGGCTTGAACTCAGGTCTTCACAACTCTGCCTCAGCCTAGATTACCCTAGGCTGGGGTGCAGCTTTTACACCCACAGATGATCCAAGGATCGTAGGACCCAATTTCAACTCCCAGCACTGGCCAACAAACAATCAAACAAACCAAAATGGAAGAGGAAAAACCAGAAAGTTTTACACAACAGTTTTACCTTTGTTTCTTTTGCACAGTGACCATCCTGGGTCTCACTGACTTGGCTTGAAAATTGTGCGTGACTTTGCATGGCTGAGGCTGGTGGGCTGTCAGTGAAGCCTGAGGTTAATGCAGACAACTGGGCCCTGAGTTGGATCCTGGGACTCCCACATGCACATGGTTGAAGATCCTAGGAAACTGGTTCCTATTTTTAGGAACACTAATAGAATGTTTCAAATGTGCTAATTGAATTACTAATTAACTAGTCTTTCTAATATAAGATTGTATACATTAAATATAGGTCATTGATTAATTTAATTAATACTTTATTAAGTCTTCTACCGTGATTAATTAATGGAGGAATAATTTTAGACCAAATAATTAGTAGCAATAGAATATATAAAAGTAAGATATAGACATCACTCTTTATATAGAGTTATACACTAGAATCTACATAAATGTCTATCTGTCTCTCTTTGTATATGTATAGATGCATATACATATGTAAATACACACACACTGCATTTTACACATCTATGTGTTTATATATTGGCCACTGCTAAGGCCAAATTTGACCGAAAATTCCATTTGCATAAGACAGGTGTGCTAACATGACCCGCACCCCATTCATGAAGTGGGCTTTCTAGGCCCTGAGTTCAAATCACAGAACTGCCAAAACTTAAGTAATCCTGGTGGAAGAAGCCAAATGTCGCACTTGTCTTCCTTATTGGTGAAAGTCCTGAGTCTCAGGAATGAGGTATAGTACATTGGCAAATCTATATCTTATGTAATAAGACGTAAAAAAAGTTGTGTGTGTAATCATACTCACTAAAATACATAAGAAATAAATAAAACACAAAATAAAATGAATAACCACACTAACTGCAATATGCAGTAAACATATGTATGTAAATATGAATCCTGTATTTAAAATGCCTACGAATATTATTATTGCATGCGCTAGGACTTGAATTCAGGCCCTGGGACAGGCCTGACTTTCTTGTCTACCAGCACAGTGAGCTTCCCCTTCTCCCACAGTGTTGTAGATGTACCTAGGCCCTGAGTTCAAATCCCAGGACTGGCAGAAAAGATGGCATGAATTCCAAGCCAAGCAGCCTCATAATTTTTAAAATATTTTAATGTGTTCATTTATTTATTTATTTATTTTTATTTTGTCAAGCACAGAGCTTGAACTCAGGGCATGGCAACTCTGCCTCAGCATCGATCACTCCAGCCTAGGGTGCAGCCACTGGACCCACAGCCAAACCTGAGTTCCCGGGGCACAAATGCTCACAGGAATAATAAATACATAAAACAACACAGAAACAAAGAAGAAAAACCTGAAACTGGCAGATGGCTGCCAGTTTTACATTTGTTTTCGTTGCAAGGTGACCTTCCTGTGTCTGAATGACATGGCTGAAAAGTGTTGGAAACCTGGCATTGCTGAAGGCTGGAGGGCTACCAGGGAAGCCATAGGCCAACATGGCAACATAGGCCCTGGGTTCAAAGCTTGGTCCTGACCCCTACAAATGGTAGGAGATCCTAATAGTCTCATTCCTATTCATAGGAATACCGATGTAAGGTTATGAATGTCAAGGTTGAATAAGTTGTTCCTGAATGATGCCGATGGATTTTCATGAATATTTTTGACACATTAAAAGAATACTATTAATTTCATGGACTCAATAGTTTTAATTAACAATTTAATTAACAATTCATTAAGGATGAAAACAATAATATAAATTACATAGAGGCATTAAAAATACCCAAATATTGGTAGGAATGTAGCCTATTTAACTGAATAATGTATAGACATCTCTGGCACTCTATAAAGATCTATATTTATTTGTGTACTACCATCTGCATATCAATCTGTTCTTATTATGTCAACCCCTGTGGCTCCATCTCAGGTGCGGGAAACTGCTTGTCAGCTCCATATGCCCCAGGCTGGCGTACTGACACTCACTCATTCATGAATTGGGCCTTGTAGGTTGTGAGTTCAGATGCCAGCACTCACAACAATTGATTCATAGAGTAAGAAACCCTTGGTGACACAGGTTTTCCTTTGCTGTGAAAGTCCTGGCTGTCAGGTGTGAAGTTTCATACATAGACAAATCTATCCTATGTAATAAACGTAATAAATAGTCCATGTGTAAGAACAGTCAATAAAATAAATGGTAAATAAATGAATAAAACAAAAAAAATGAATAGATACACTAAGCACAATATGGAGTCAATATATGGGGCTGAATCTCAGGGCCTGGGAATAACCTGGCAGCTGAATTGGCTAGAGGCTGCTGTGCTGGCAGCCACCCATAAATGAATTGAGCCTTCTCGGCCCTGAATTTAGATCCCAGCACTGCCAAAAATGTAATCATAGAGTGGGAAGCCGAGCGTGACACATGATTTTCTTTTCTTTGAAAGTGCTCAGTGTCAGGTAGGATGTATAATTTGGATGCAAATCAATATGTTGAGTAAGTAGAATGTCACAAAGGTAAAAGAAGTCATAGATGGAAGAATTGTCACTACAATAAATGATAAACAGATTGAATTAGTAATGAATCATTCTAGGATAAAATTAGATGCAGTAATTATAGGATGTGGATTAAGTTTAATTAATATTTTATTAAGTATTAACAGAATAAAAGTTTCATGGAGACATAAATACCTAATAATTGGTAGTAGCACATGATTCATAATTTAATAATATATAGACACCTGTCTCATTCTATAAAATATTTAATTATATGTATGGATGTATGTACATATATGATAAACAATAACAAGATATTGAGTATTAATTAATGCTTTATTAATTGTTAGCTGGGACACATCATTAAATGGAGTTATAATTTAATACCTAATAATTGATAACAATATTATCTATAATGTAATAATATAGACATCTCTCTTTTGTCTATATAATATTTATATAAAACAATCTATCTATTTATACCTCCTTTACTCCTGGGGCTCTGTGATTGAGTGCTCCTCTAGTAAGCACAAAGCCCTGGATTCGATTCCTCAGTGCCACATAAGCAGAAAACCTGGAAGTTCTGCTGTCTTTCAATCAATTGAGTGCTAGCCTTGAGAACAAATGCTTAAGGACAGTGTCTAAGCCCTTACTCAAGCACCACCAGTGCCACCAAAAAATGGTAGAATGTTCTAACTGCAATTATAGAAGAACAGGACTTCAAATACCACATCACAGAACAAGCTAGGAGTCTGGCACTGACAGTTGCCACCTACCTGACTTAGGCATATGTAAACAGCTGCAACTGAGCTCCACAGAAGCAGATGCTGCTGGCTTACCCCCACCATCCTGGCTGCTTGGGAGCTTTAAAACCAAGCTCTGGTAGGAAGTACGTGAGACTCTTGGAGATGTGGCTCTAAGTAGTAGAGCCTTAGCCTTGAGCAAATGTTATTAGAACAGTATCCCCATGCGTTGAGTTCAAGCCCTATGGGTAGCCTGCTCCCCCCAAAAAACACCCCACTAAACCATTAGATGTGAACTTGTGTGATTTGGGAAATGTTTCTCAAGGAATGGTGACACTGATGAAAGCAACCTAATTCTAATGACAGCTTGTGGAATAGTGCTATGTGCTGAGTCCTTCATAGGGTGCCCTGTGCTGAGTATGGCATAGGGTGCTGTGTGCTAAGTTCTTCACAGGGTGAAGTGTGCTGAGTCCTGCATTGGGTGCTGGGTGCTGAGTCTTCACAGGATGTTGTGGGCTGAGTCCTTCAAAGAGTGCCATCTGCTCTGTCCTTCACAGAGTGCATTCTTTCATATGGTCCTTGTAAGAGCTACACAACTGAGATGATTATGCAGACAAGAATATGGAGATGCAGATATGTCCCTATGGCAGGGACAAAATTATATATTACTGAAGAGTGGGTGAGTTGTTTACTGCAGACAATTGTTTTGTTTTGTTTTTTCTCAGTCATGAACCTTGAACTCGCGGCATAGGCACTGACCCTTACCTCTTGGGCACATGGCTAGCACTCCACCATGTGGAGCCAAGGACCCCCTTGCAGTAGAGTGCCACAGCCTAGGGTTCTATAGCTGAGGTCTGTCAGCCTGCCTTCTCAGGAAGCTGAGATCTGAGGATCTGGCTTCCAAACTATGCCAGTCACAAAAGATCCCATGAGACTATTATCTCCAATTCACCACTAAGAAACCTGAAGTGGAAACTGGATGCTTGTCACTCACGCTTGTCATCCTAGCTCCTCAGGAGGATGAGATCTGAGGATCATGGTTCAAAGCTAGACTGGGCAGGAAAGTCCTCGAGACATTTAGTTCCAATGAACCATGAGAAAACCTGAAATGGTGCTTTGGCTCAAGTGGTAGAGCACAAGACTTGAGGGACAGCACACAGGCCCAGACTTCAACTGCTACAACCAACCTGAAGAAGAGGGCTGGGAATGTGCCTAGGGGGAGAGTGCTTTGCATCTATGAAACTCCGGATTTGATTTCTCAGGTACACATCACTAGAAAAAAGCATGAAGTGTCTCTGTGGCTCAAGTGGGAGAGGGCTATTCTTGTGCAAGCAAAGTTAGGTACAGTGCTCAGGTCCTGAGTTCAAGCTCCAGGATTGGTGTATGTGTGCACGCTCGAACACACACACACCCACACACAGACCAGAAGTAAAAGCTGTGACACAAAATGGTAAAGCACTGGTCTCCTGCACTGAGCTCATGGTCAGCACCCAGGCACTGTGTTCAACCCCAAAACTTTGCCATCCAGGGCTCAACTAGGAGAGGTCAAAGGTTTCAAAACCTAATGTGCTTCAGCAGTCCTAGATGACAGGAAGTATGGTGAGATCAGACATGTGCTTGGATTTCCAAAACTTCCGGAAAACTAGCAGGGGCATCATAGGCCCATCATTACCCACAATGAAACATTTCTTGAGGTTAAGTGCCCTAGTTGTCTGCCAGAAGGACTCCTGAATTATATTGAGCACTGTATCTGAACACCAGAATATAGTCTTACAAAGGCAGGATTAGTGCTGAGAACTTGGCCTGCCAAAGGAGGTGGCACAAATGAAGGCTTCCTGTTAAAACGGAGCACTGGGGAGAGAGATAGCTTGGGGTACAAAGAGGACTTTTTGTCCTGACCTTCAGAGCCCATTCAAACTCATCCTCACTAATTGGCCCATATGGAGTTGTTTGTTACACAGCTGCACAGGACTGAGGCCTTTTGTCTGCCTGTACAGCCAGTGAGACAGACTTCTTCCAGCAGGCCTGGGAGGCAGAGAAACCCTGAGGCTGCACTGGGAACTGTGAGGAGAGCCCAGGGAAATGCACTGTCATGAAAGCAGTCTCTGTGTTATGAAATCATTATATTGAAAACAAATTTTCTAGCTTGGTGCCTTTCATCATAGCTACTCTGGAGCTTCACCTATAGGAATACATCCACACATACACAAAGACATGGAAGCAGGTCCTGGGGTTGAACTATGAGCATAGGCCTTGTCCCTGAGTTACATTTGCTCAAGAGTAGTGCATTAACCTTGAGCAACAGCCCCACTTCTGGGTTTTCTGTGATCTCTTAGAAATAACAGTGTCATGGACTTTCCTATGCTGGCTGGATTCAAACTCAGATTCTCTACATCTCAGCCTCCTGAGGAGCTGGGATTACAGTCAGCAGACACTGGCACCTGCCTTTCTTTTCTTCTTCATATTTTAATCTGGACAATCTGACTACTTAACAGCATCATTCCAATGCCTTGAATTTATAAGTAAACTACTCAATGTTCTTTATAGGTTCTTTCTCTGAGAAGGATTTTCTCTCTTCCTCTTCTCCTCTGTACACAGGTTTGAAGCCAAGAGTGAGAAATGAGTGTGACATGATTTTGGCAGCAAATGTCCACAGGACATGCCAGTTCATTCACTTAGCATTGAGCTGCAGTGAATTTACTGTCTCAGGACGAGAGGTCCAAAAGCTGGAGCGATCCTCATACTGTCTGAATTGCTCCTTAGGCTTATAAAATTATCTAATACTTATGAGTGTTTTGTGTCTCCAACCTGAAGTATCTAGAACATACTAGAAGCATCTTCATGTTTCCTTTTTTCTCTAGTACCTCTCGAGATTTAGACTAAGGGTTTGTATGGAGCAGATCCTCGGCGAATCCCTGAGAAAAGCCACTTGAAGTCTCAGGAGATCTCTGTTCAAAGCCAGCCCGAGCAGGAACATCTGGGAGACTCTTATTTTCAATAAACCATCAGAAAACCAGAAGTGAATCAGTGGCCCAGAGGGTAGAGCTCCAGCTTTGAGAAAGAAAGCCGAGCAGGAGATACAATCCAGACCAGGCAGGAAAACCTGGCAGGCACTTATGTCCAATTAAGCCAGATGGCTAGAAGTGGAGCTGTGGCAGTGGTAGAGTCTCAGCCTTGAGCAAAACAGCTGAGGAACACATATGGCCCTGAGTTTAAGCCCTGATATGGCCACCAAAAAAATTCAAATAGAGAAGGCCAAGTTTATGTATCAGTGTCCTACTTACTTATGTGTGTATATTACCTCCCTGAGTGCAAACAGATTTTATGTATTGCTTCTCCTTTTATGTACAGATTTATTTTTCAGATAGGCTTGTTGCAAATACTGCATCATTCTCTTCTTTTCAGGCCCATGGCTTTTTTCTTCCAGAGTTCCAGGCCTGAGTCCTTATATGATGCAAACATAAGATCTCAGCTGCCTTTGTTTACATATTATTATGAGGCCAAGGCAGGAACAGTCACAAATCAGGCAGGGGAAGAGAAGATCAGGGTTTTTGAAATAACCGGTATTCAGAAAATTAAACTTGTGGGATGTAAAATGGTAGCATACTTATGTATAAACTACCATTAAGAAAAACATGAGAGGGCTGGGAATGTGGATTAGTGAGAGAGTGCTTTTTCCTGCCATGCAAGAAGCCCTACAGAGGGTTTGATCCCTCCTCTGTAGCACATGCATAGAAAAAGCCAGAATGGGTGCTGTGGCTCAAGTAGTAGAGTGCTAGAGACAGTGGCCAAGTCTTGAGTTCAACTCAAGTACAAGTAACTTCTCATCACCAACGGAACCCCAGGAAGTTTTTGAACAGCTGCCCTTTCAGAAGTGGAAGTCAGAGTGTCATAGACTTTCCTGCCCTGGCTGGCTTCACCCTGTGATCCTCAGACCTCACCCACTGAGCAAGGGTGATAGGCCTTAGCTACTGGTGCTCTGCTAGGTCAGAACTGTAATGACATTGACAATACAAGTGAACTGCTTATCACAAAGGGCTTGGGGAGCATATTAAGCCTTTCAACAATGGACCTTTCAGAACTCTGTAGGACACAAGGTTATAATGCTAGAGTCTGAGAGGCTGGGCATATGGATCTGCTAAACTGGAACCTTGAGCTCTGACTCCAATTCTGGTGTACATCAGCGTCAGCGATCATTTTCCAGAGAATGTTCTCCTAATTAGCAAATAGGAAAAGTACTTTGATTAACACTCACTTTTTTCCCATTGTGTGTCTCCAACTCAAGCCTGGGCACTGTTCCTAAGCCCTTCATCTCAAGGCGAACAATCTACCACTTGAGCCACAGCACCACATGGGGTCTTTTGCTGATTCATTGGTGATAAGAGTCTAACAGGCTTTCCTTGCCTAGGGTGTCTTTGAACTGTGGTCTTCAGATCTCAGCCTCCTGAGAAGATAGGATTCCAGGTGTGAGCCACTGGCATCTGGTCTATTGTTTTGCCAGTGCTCGGGCTTGAACTTAGGGCCTGGGTACTGTCTCCATGCTTCTTTTTCTCAAGGCTAGTGTTCTACCACTTGAGCACACCACAGCTTCTGGCTTTTTCTGAGTATGTGGCACTGAGGATTCAAACCCTGGCATTAATGCATGTTGAGCAAGCTCTCTACCACTAAGCCACATCCCAGGTTAGGAAAGAAAACTGGCAGAAATTCCAAACCAGGGGAATTTTTTCAATTTAGTTAAATAAATTATTTATTTATTTATTCTTTTTTTTTTTTTTTTTTTTTTTGCCAACCATGGAGATTGAACTCAGGTCACGGCAACTCTATCTCAGCTTCAGTTGCCTTAGACTGGGCTGCAGACTCTCACCCATAGTCGATCCTAGGATCCTAGGCTCAGAGCTTGCAGGAAGAAAAAAAAAAAGTGGGACAGCACAAAAAGTGGCGAGCTGCAGGGGACTGGGGTTTTACGTTATTTTTTTCTTTGCAGGGTGACCATCCTGATTCTGAATGACATGGCTGCAAAGTGGAGCTGAACTGCTATACTGCTATTCCTGAAGGCTGGTGGGCCATCATGGAAGCCACAGGCCAACCTGTCAACATAGGCCCTGGGTTAAAAATCTAAGTCCTGACACCTACCAATGGCAGGACATCACAAGAGACTCATTCCTATGCATAGGAATACTGATTGAAAGAGTAGTTCATGTATCAGTCGAGTCTAAAAGTGGATGTAATAATCCTAGGATGCTGATTGATTTTAATTGATAGTTTACTAAGGATGGAAAGAATAATATCACTTCAAAGACAGTATAATAAATACCTAAGAGTTGGTAGGAATGTAGTAGGTGTCATTCAGTCAGATAGATGGCTCTGGAACTCTTTACCAATATGTATTAATTGTTTACCACCATTTGCCAATCCATGTATCACTGTTTTGGCCAAACCTGGGGCTCCATCATAGTGCCTGGGAACCACCTCACAGCTTCATTGGCTAGAGGCTGCCGTGCTCACCCTTACCCATTCATGAAGTGGGCCTGCAAGGCCCCACGTTCGGATCCCAGCACTGCCAAAAATTTATTCTTGGAGTAAGAAGCCGAGTGTGACACATGTTTTCCTTTTTTGGGAGAGTCCTGTGTGTCAGGCATCATAGTGAACACATCTACAGATCTAGATGCTATGTGATAGGAAGTAAACAATGTAATAAATGGGATAGGGGTCAAAAGAGTCAATAAAATGAATGGTAAATGAATGAATAAAACAAGAAATGAAATGAATAACCATACCAAATATGATATTGTCTGACTATATGGAAGTATAAATCCTGTCTTTAAAATGTAAATAAAATGTATACAAGGAGTATGTTTTCTAGGACTGAGGCTTGAATTCAGGCCTAGGGAACAGGACTGACTTTTTCGGCTTCACATATGACGTGATTTCCCCTAGCCTGACAGTGCAGCTATTTACCCAGACCTTGAGTTCAAATACCAGGCCTGGCAGAAAAAATGGCATGAATTGCAAAACAGGGAGATAAATAATTGTTTTTTAATTTTTAAATTGTTTTAATATTTTTATTTAATTTTTTTGTTTATTTTTGGCCATGCACATGGTTTGAACTCAGATCGTGACAGCTCTGTTGCAGCCTCCAGAACCAAAGCCAATCCTGGAAGCCTAAGACCTGATGTCTGACAGGAAAACAAAATGATAATGACACTAAAACAAGCCGCGAGCCACACATGGTAGGCAGTTTCTTGGCTTTGATTCCTTGCACGGTGACCATCCTAGGTCTGAATGACATGAATGCCACCCACAGCTGACCTGTCATTGCTGAAGACTGGCAGACTGTCAGGAAAGCCATAGGCCAACCCCCCAACACAGTCCCTGAGTTCAAATCCTGGTCCTGACACCTAACTTTGGCAGGGGATCCCAAGAGACTCCTGCTGTGCTTAGAAATTCCGATGGAATGGTATCCAACTCATGATTGAATAGTTCATGCAGCGGTCTAGACTCAAATTAGATGCAATAATCCTAGGATGTTGATTGAACTTAATTAATGGTTAATTAGGCATGAAAAGAATAATACTCCTTCACTGGAGGCATAATAACTACCTAAGACTTGGTAGGAATGTAGCAGATGTCATTGAATACTAGATACACGGCTCTGGCACTCTGTACAAATATGTATTTATTGGTGTACTACCACCTGCCTATCCATGTATGGCTATTTTGGCCACGCCTGGGGCTCGATCTCAAAGCCTGCCAAAAATTTTCTCCTGGAGTAAGAAGCCAAGTGTGACACCTGTTTTCCTTTTCTGTGAGAGTAAGGGGTGTCAGGCATGATGGAGAACAAGTCTACAAATCTAAATGCTATGTGATAGGGTGTAAATAATGTAATACATGGTTAGGTGTCATCACAGTCAATAAAATAAACGGTAAATAAATGAATAAAATAAAAAGTACAATGAATAACCACACCAAACATGATATAGACTGAGCACCTGTCTGGAAGTTCAATCCTATCTTTAAAATACATGTAAGGACTATGTTTTCCAGGGTTGGGGCCTGAATTCAGGCCTGGGGAAGAGGCCTGAATTTCTGATCTTCAAGCATAGAGAGCTTCCCCTTCCCCCAAAGTGCAACAGAGTTACCCAGACCCCAGTTCAAATCCCAGGCCTTTCAGACTAAAAATAGCACACATTCCAAGCCAGGGAGCTTCATTAGGTTTTTTCATATTTTTTAAAGTTCACTTTAAGGTTCACCTTTATTTCATACATTTTGATTTTACAACATGAGAGTTTTTCAAAAAGGGGTTTAAACACTTATATTTCAGCATAGCACATTGATGTTTCCCTTTTGACCATCTGCCATGAAGAGTGAGAATGAAAATGAGTACATCATTCCTCCCTAGAGGGACAGTTGATGTTATTTCTATTTAGAGTTATTTCTGTAACTATAAACTCTCTGCAATGGTATCATGTGAGTTTTCCTCATGCCTGCCACAAAATACACTAGGGAAGTCCTCATACCACAAAATGTTGGGTTTCTGAACAAAAATTCACTTCTTTGAGGACAGTAGGTACTTGTAAGCATTTTGGGAATAAAGTGAATTGTAAAATGAAAAACAAACACATTGGGACTGGGATGTAGCTCAGTAGTGGATTACTTGCCTAAAGAGCCTAATACCCTGGAAGAAAAGGAAGGCAAGTTTCCTGAAGCTCAGAAGGTTAGAATTTTATGATCTGTATAAACAAACTTCTTTCTTCTTTTTTTTTTTTTGTCCGTGGTGAGGCATGAATTCTGAGCTTGGCTGCCCACCTTCAACTCTTCAACTCATGGCAAGTGCTCTACCGCTTGAGCCACAGTGCCGTTTTTGGTTTTTTGGAGATAAGGGTCTCACGGACTTTCCTGCCCAGGCTGGCTTTGAACCACCATCCTCAGATCTCAGCCTCCTCAGGAGCTAGGATTATAGGCATGAGCCACTGTTGCCTGGTGCATGAACAAACTTCTTAAAGATTGATTCTGAGGAAAGAAACTTGAAATACACTTTTAGTAGAAATAATTTATAATGCCATGGTTAAGACACTAATTCAAAAGTATTTATTCATTGGCTGCTTTCTTAGTTTATTTAAATATATATATATATATATACATTTTAATATATCTACATATATATTATTAAAACATAGCTTTGAAGTGTACCTAAAAGCATATGTGCTCATGTAAAGTTATACAACTACACAAGCTTGATTTTTTATTTTCAGTTTGTTGGTACCATAAATTAGATGGGATGTTTATACTGTTGTTTTGTTCTCTGTTTTTGGAGGATTTCTCTCTGCTTTCTTCCCCTACTCCCCTCTCTCTGCACTTGAATTGACCTTGCTCTTTCTTGGCTTGATTGTTCATAGCTGATTTTCTACCACTTCAGCCATACCTGTAGCCTGGATTTTTGCCAGTTAATTGGAGATGTCATCTCTCAGGCTTATCTGCCTGGATTGGCTTTGAAACTTCATCTTCCTGTTCTCACCTCTTGAGTAGCTGGGATTAAAGATGTGAGCCACTGGGGTGCGTAGGGATGAATTCCACTTTAGTTGATGGATTCTTTCTGTTTTTCTAAGCATGGGATCATCTACTATAGAATTTCTGTGAATGTCCTGGGTCTGAAATAAGATATATAATACATATGCTAATCTGTATACTTCTCAAAAGATGTAATCCATTTAATACATGTTATAAGTGTTATAATAGTCAACATAAATAATGAATGAATGAATAGTGCAAAAAATAAAATAAATACACACTAAAATAATATGCGGTAAACATAAGTATGTAGATATTAATCATTATTTCAAATGTGGATGAATATTACTTTAACAGGACTGGGGATTGAATTCAGGCCTAGGGAACAGGCCTGAATTGCTTGTCTTCAAAGATGGTGAGTTTCCCCATCCCCCACGGTGCATTAGATTTACCCAGACTCTGAGTTCAAATCCCAGGCCTGAGAGGAAAAAGAAAAAGTATGAATGCCAAGCTGGGGAGCTTCATTAGTATTTTTACAATTTTTTTTTCATGGGGCTTGAACTCTGGCCTTGGGAGCTGTCCCTGCACTCTTCAGCTCAAAGCAAGTGCACTACCGCGTGAGCCACAGCACCACTTCTGGTTTTCTAGTGCTTTATTGGAGGTAAGAGTCTCATGGGCTGTACAGCCTGGGTTGGATTTGAACCACAATCCTCAGCCTCTTGAGTAGCTAGAATTACAGGTGTGAGACACTGGCCCCCTGATATTTTTAATATTTTAATATTTTATTGATAGATTGATTGCCAATCACAGGGCTTGAACTGAAGTTGTGGCAACATTGCCTGAGATTCCATAACCCTAAGCTGGGATCGTGCAGCTTCTGGACCCACAGCCGATCATGGGATGGTACGCCTCCGGGGCTGACAGGAAAACAAAATGAAAACAGCAAGAAAAAAATGGCCATCTGTGGATGGTTGGCGGTTTCTTGGTTTTTCCTTCCTTGCATGGTGACCATCCCGGTTCCAAATGACATGGCTACAACCTGTAGGTTACCTGGCACTGCTGAAGGCAGGTAGGCTGGCAGCGAAGCCATAGGCCAACCTGAACAACTAGGTCCTGAGTTTGAATCCCGGTCACGCCACTTACAAAGGGCTGGGGAGCCTAAGAAACTATTGCCTATCCATAGGAGCACCAGAGGAACGTGAACAATGTCATGGTTTGATGAGTAGTTCATCAATCAGTCTAGCAGAAAATTAGACCCAATGATCACAGGACATAGACTGATTTTAATTCATAGTTTATTATGCACTAAAAGAATACTATTGCTTAAATGGAGTCCTCACTAAAGACCTGAGAATCTGTAGGAGCGTAGAATGCATCATTGAACACTAAATAGACATTTCTGGCCATATGTAAATATCTAAATTAATATTTATTTGTATACCATCATCTGCATAGAACATTTTTGCTATTTTGGCCAAACCTGGAACTTGACCCCAGGTCTTCAGATCCACTTGACACCTGCATGGGCTAGATGCTGCCGTGCTGACACTCACCCCTTCATGAATTGGGCCTCCTAGTCCCTCAGACAAGGTCCCATCATTGCCAAAAGTTTCTTCCTGGTGTAAGATTCCATGTGTGACACCTGTTTTCCTTTTCTGTGCAAGTGTTGGGTGTCAGGTATGATGTAAATATTATGTATGCAAAGCTATATGCTATGGAATAGATTGGGACAAATGTAATAAATATTATAGGTGTACTCACAGTCCATAATATAAATGCTAAATCAATCAATCAATCAATAATAAAATATAATGAATCACTCCAACAAACACGATTTAAAAAGAATATAGAGATATAACTGAAATATTTAAAATGTTTATAAATGTTACGTTTTTCAGTACTGGTGCTTGAATTCAGGCCTAGGGAAGAGTTGAGAAGTCATGCATGATTCACATAGGAAATGATAGGCAAGATCTTAATTAAGACTGCATGAAGTGTGACAATGATTACATTCAGAAAATCGAAGCATTGAGAAATAACCAAGAGTCACATGGAAGATAGGATTCCAACACAGATCACCACATCTCCTATGTTATACAAACAGGCCTTTATTAGCATACTAATTTCATCTTATGAATGGAATGAATATGGTGCTCCATCCCCACCTCGGGGCTAGATCTCAGGTCCTGGGTATGGCCTAGATCCTTAGTGGCTCACAAGCTGGTGTGCTCATGTTGACCCATTTGGCAGTTGGTTCTGCTAGGCCCTGAGTTCAACTTCCAGCATTGCCAAAAGGTTCATCCTGATGTGAGATGCCAAACCTTGCAGATGTTTTCCTATCCTATGCAAGTCCTGGGTCACAGCTAGGATCTAGAAAGCATAGGCAACTCTATACCCATGGGAATAGGTTGTCATCCATGTGAGCACAGTTATATATGCCATCCTATCCTCAATAAAATACACAATACATAGATGAATAAAACACAAAATAAAAAGATTTACTACACTGAAAACAAGGTGCATACCAAACCTTTCAGTCTTTAAAGACGGTGATCTTACCCTTCCCCACAGTGCAACAGAGTTACCCAAACCTGAGTTCAAATCCCGCTCTCACAGTAAAATGGCACAAATTCTGAGCTAGGGTTCTTCGTTCATAGTTTTTTAATTTTTTTTTTTACTAGACTCGGGGCTTGAACTCAAGTCATGGCAACTCTGCCTCAGCTCTGATCATCCTAGGGTTCAGCCTCTGGATCCACAGCCCGTCCTCAGACCCTAGGACCTGGGGCTTATTGGAAAAAAAAAAAAGAAGCCGGGAGGGGAAATAAAGCTGTGGGAAGTTCCACCTGGCGCTCTTATGTTTATTTTCCTTTGCATGGTGACCATTCTGGGTCATAACATGGCTGCCTGCAGAGTGAAGTTGACCTGGCATGGCTGAAGGCCTGCTGGTTTTCAGGGGAGCCACAGGCTAACCAGACAATGGAGGCCCCAAGGACGAATCCCAGTCAGCCCTGTTACAATGAGGGAATGGCCAGAGACCCTGGGACACTCGTTTCCAGAACTAGGAAGAGTTGTGGAATGCAATCAATCTCATCCTTGAATGAGTAGTTCCTGCTTGATGTGAGTAGGAAATGATAGGCAAGACTCATGGGGTATCGATTATTTTTAATGAAGAATTGATGAAGCATGACCATAATCATCACAGTCATGAAATGGAGGCATCAGGGAAGATCCAAGAATTGGTAGTCACAGGTAGATTTCATCACAGGTCGCCATCTCTCCTACACTATAAAAATATGTACTTATTTGCATACAAACTTGCACTTATAAATGCATGACTATTTCCCACCCCTCCCAATCCTCTCCTCCTAGGGTTGTATCTCAGGTCCTGGGACTGGCCTACCTCCTTAGTGGCTCACAGGCTAGTGTGCTCACTTTTGCCCATCCACCAATTGGGCCTGCTAGGCCCTGAGTTTGAATCCCAGCACTGTCAAAAGATTATCCTGATGTGAGAAGCCCATCAATCCATCTGTTTTCCTGTCCTGAGAAATACCTGGGTCTCAGGGAGGACAGAGATTACTACATAGGCAACCCTATACCCAAGGGAATGGGTTGCCATCCATGTCAGCACAGTAATATCTGTCATCATAATCAATAAAATACACATTGCATCCATGAATAAGACACAAAATAAAGAGAACAAATACACTAAATGCAAGATGTCACCCATCCATATATGATAATATAGATCCTGTATTTAAATTATGAATTCATGACTATATTGATCCCTGCTTCCAGTGCTCAGTCTCAGGACCTGGGTACATCGTAGCTCCGTACTGGCTCGCAGGCTGGTGTGCTCAAATTGACCCATTCACCAATTGGGCCTGCTAGGCCCTGAGTTCAAATCCCAGCACTGCCAAAAGCTTCACCCTGATGTGAGAAGCGCATCGATCCACCTGTTTTCCTGTCCTGGGAAAGTCCTGGGCCTCAGCGAGGATGGCAACTCTATAGCTATGGGAATAATTGTCATCCATGTCAGCACAGATATACCTGTCAGCATACTCAATAAAATACACAATACATCCATGAATAACACCCAAAATTAAAAAAAGATAACCACATTGAAAGCAAGATGCATACCACACCTGTATGTAAATAGAGATCCTGTGTGTTAAAGAGGTGGGCTTGTTATTTTGTCCAGTGCTTGGGCTTCAAATCAAGCCCTGGACCAGGCCTGACATTCTAGTCTTCAAGGATGGTGAGCTTCCCCTTTTCCCAATAGTGCAATGGGGTTCTCCAGACCTGAGTTCAAATCCCAGCTCTAGCAGTATAACACTGTGAGTTCTTAGCTAGAGTGCTTCATTCGTAACTTTTCAATTTTTTTTTTTTGCCAGACCCGGGACTTGAAGTCAAGTCATGGCAACTCTGCCTTAGCTGTGATCATCCTAGGCTGCAGCCTCTGGACCCACAGACCTCGGACCCTAGGTTCCCAGGGGTTCCTGGAAAAAAAAGCCTCGAGGGGGAATAAAAGCAGTGGGAAGTTCCACCTGGCACTTTTACATTTATTTTCCTTTGCATGCTGACCATGCTGGGACCAAACACGGTGGCCTGCAGAGTGAAGGTGACCTGGTGTGGCTGATGGTCTGTTGGCTATTAGAAGAGCCAGAGGCCAACCCAGCAATGTAGGCCCCAAGTTCAATTCCTGGTCAGCACCCATACATTGAGGGAATGGAAGGAGATCCTGAGATACTCATTTGCAGACCTAGGAAGAGTCATGGAATTCGATGGATCTCATCTTTGAATGAGTAGTTCCTGCTTGATGCGAGTAGGAAATGATAGGCAAGACTCATGGGGTATCGATTATTTCTTAATGAAGAGTTGATGAAACATGGCCATAATCATCAGACTCATAAAATGGAGTAATAGGGGAAGATCCAAGAATCTTTAGTCACAAGGTAGATTGGATTCCATCACTGGTCGCCATCTCTCCTACTCTATACAAATATGTAATTATTTACAAACTACCTTCAGATTTTGAATGGATGACTATTGTCCTCCCCACTATCCCCCCCACTGCGGGGCTCAATCTCAGGTCCTGGGAACGGCCTAGCTCCTCAGTGGCTCACATGCTGGTGTGCTTACCTGGACCCATATTCGCCTATTGGGCCTGCCAGTCCCCATGTCAGATCCCAGCACTGCCAAAAGATGAATCCTGATGTGAGAAGCCAATCGTTGCACCTGTTTCTCTGTCCTGTGAAAGTCCTGGGTCTCAGCTAGGATGCAGTATGCTATGTAGGCAACTCTATATTCATGGGAATCAGTTGCCATCCATGTCAGCACAGTTATAGCTGTCATCATATGTAATAAAATACAAAACGCATCCATGACTAAGACACACAATAAAAAGAATAACTACATTGAATGCATGATGCATTCCACATCTCTATGTAAAGAGAGATCCTATGTGTAAAATAGGTGAGCATATGATTTTTGCCAGTGCTGGGGCTTCAGTTCAGGCCCTGGGACTAGGCCTGACCTTGTAGTCTTCAAGGATGGTGAGCTTCACCTTAGCCCACAGTGCAACAAAGTTACCCAGTCCTGAGTTGGAATCTCAGAGGTGGCAGAAAAATGGTGAGAATTCTGAGCCAGAGTGTGTTATTATCATTATTATTATTAATATTAATATTAATATTGCCAAGCATGGGATTTGAACTCAGTTCATGACAACTCTGCCTCAGCTTCGATCACCTCAGGCTGGCGGGCTCCCATGGGCCTGTAGCCTATCCTGGGATCCTAGGCTCTGAAACTTTGCAGGAAAAAATGTCAGAAAAATGACAGGAAAAGATGACAGAAAAATGACAGAAAAATGTCGCAGGATGGATTTTTTAATATTTTCTTTTGCACCGTGACCACCCTGGGTCTGAATTACACGGCTGCAAAGGGTACTTCACCTTGCATTGGTGAAGGCTAACGGGCTATAAGGGAAGCCATAGGCCTATGCGGCAAAATAGACCCTGAGCTTGAATCCTGGTCCTGATACCTACCAATGGGGGGAAATCCCAAGATACTTGTTCCTATGCATGGGAATAACAATGAAATGTTAGCAAACTCTTGATTGAATGAGAAGTTTCTGCGTGTATT